>NC_056725.1:1921150587-1921328087 GCF_019279795.1 Protopterus annectens
GAATGGGATATTTGCCCTTTCCTCACTGTAGTGTGATCTCGGAGTTGGAATATATATTTAGCGAGGGGGGGTGAGGTGCAGCCCCCCATAATAGGAAGTCCGAGGTCCAGTACGTTCGATATTATGAGCGTTCGCAATGTGTGAGATTTGGTCATATGATGTAGACCCACTGGTGACATGGTGATGAAAGGTAGACGAAGGGCGTGCATGAAGAACATGTATTGGGGGGTTGTTACCAATTCTAAAGAGTTCTAGGAAGCTTTGCTAGTGATTTTATTACAGTCAGAGTATGACAGTTTAGTGTTGTCAGTGTGAGAATGTTGTATTCATGTGGGGGGGGGGGTAAAAGTGCGATCATCAGTTCATGCATGAAATTTTAAGAGGGCTGCTTCCAAGTTTGCCATGTGTTTGCACCTGTCACAGATGTGAGAGATTAAGCAAGAGTTAATTTTCAGTGAGCACAAAGCTGCTCTTCACTCCTTACGATGCCAAATGCTACAAGTCTGGCAACAGAACAGGAGGCAGTCTGCTGCTTCTCCATGTGTCCAGTGTTGTTCCATTTCACCTGAGTTTTGGGGAAATGGAGGGAAGGAAGGAAGGAAGGAAGGAAGGAAGGAAGGAAGGAAGGAAGGAAGGAAGGAAAACATATATGGAGGAAAAACCAACACACAAACTAGTGCAGCTGGAAACAAATCCTGCAGGCCTTCGTGTGGAGGCATATATAGAGCAGGACAAACTTAGGGAAGCATCGCTTCTGCATAGTAACTACTATCTTGCTATGACTATCACAGCGGTGTGCTCTGTACAGGAGCACAGCTGATCGCAGTATATATCAAACAGGAAAAGTAAAAAGAGCAATGAAAAGCAGCTATAAATTCAACCAGTTAAAGCCTGTCTACCTAGAAAAAGCAACATGTATTTTACTTTCACTGCAAGAGCCAATAGTTTCTCTAGATGGCTCTCAAACTAAGCCAGAAACAAACTCATTCTAATAGTAAAATGGTGATTTAAATGAAAAAAATAAACAGGCAAATACAAATCAAATTCAGAAAAAACTGAAAAAAACAAATAAATGCAGCAGAAAAATGCAAAACAATGCCTTTCCTGAGTCATTTCTGTTGTAAGAAACATTTAGAACAATGTTTTAACTACTCAGGCTGAAGCATACAAGCACAGCTCTCCAGAGTCTTTCTTAAAAGGCAACAGAAAGGCTCAGGTGATCTCATTATATAGCAAACAGTAAAAATTAAAAGACCAGTTACTGCATGACTAAAAGACCAGTTAGTGCATGACTAAAAGACCAATTAGTGCATGACTACCGAGAAACAGCAGCAATTAATGTACTCTCATTGTAAGAATCAGTAGAATCCCACACTAGGCCAGAAACAAGCTAACTATAAACAGTGCAAATGGTGACTTTAGTGGAAAAAAAGAAAACCAATTAAGTCCAGAAAAATAGCAAAAAAACTTAAGTGCAGTGTAAAATTAAAAAAAAAAAAAAACTTGCCTGAATTATTTCAGGTATAATAAATGTTTAGAACAACTATCCAACTTCTCAGGCTGCAAATGGATTGAATCTTCCACAGCCAGAGGTCAAATCCAAGCTACTGCAGTGAGAGTTCCAAGTCCCAGCCATTAGACTTCCAGGGATTCCAGTCCTCCTCTGCAGAACCTACACATCTGCTGACCCTGGTTCAATGGGAGGTAGTGATAACAATGGCCAAAATAACCTATACTCAACATGTTTTCCATCCAGTTCATAGTAAAATAACTGCTATGTCCTTCTATGACACCATCAATAAAGCCAAAGAAAATAACAAATTAGACTCCTCCCTCATCTCAGTCCTCTCCATAGCACTTGATGCAGTTTCTCATAGCATGTTACTCTCAAAAATGGCTGTACTGGGTCGCTTGAGTACAATTCTCAAATGTTTTTCTATCTACTTAAGTGAGCGACATCAGTCAGTTAAATGGCTCTCTGTATACGCTCCTTTCCTACCGATTACTGCAGGTGTTCCTCAAGGCTCTGTCATTGCTTTCCTTCTTTTTAAGATATTAATTAACAATTCTCACACGGACATGCAACAAGCTTCTCTCATACAATACACAGATCACTCTGTCCTTATCTGCATATTTGATAGCCTCCTCACATATAAAACATCATTCAAAATGCCTTTAACTCCACTGAAAACTGTCAACCTTCAAAAACAAACTACTTTTATTTTTCCTTAAATCTGTAATGTACACTAAAGATAACTAAAATATCTTCACAGAACAACACTGCTAGGTCTCATAATAGATGATCATTGAAATTTGACGTCCACATTCAAAACTGTATAAACACACACACACACACACACACACACACACACACACACACACACACACACACACACCAAAAACCTGGTATGTTCTTAAAGAGAAACAAAAACTCTCCGCCCCCTCTAGAGTAACCCTTGTTAGTGCATACCTTCTTCCTACTCTGGTTAATGCCTCACCCATCCTTACAAATATTCAGACTTCCCTAGAGCTATGTTATAACAATTTTTCTAGGTTTGCATCCAATCAGCTTATCAATTCCCATTGCTGCTATGCTATTAAATCAATAAACAATCTGAAGTGCCTCATTACCTTAAATATACCCAACTTCTTGCTTACAAAATAATACAAATACCCTCACCCTGGTAATCTATCAGTTCTATTTTTAACTATAACCTTCCAAACCATTCCCTTTATTCCTCTCAAAAAAAAAAATTCTTTGCAATTTATAAACCCAAGAATGTATATCATATAGGTTGTACTAGGACTATATGTACCTCTGATTTATTCAAACACTCATTAAAAAATAATTCTCTAAAATCTTGGCTCTGTACTTGCAACACACCTGGATGAAACAACTAGCTTTTCCTTCCTCTCATTTACTATACCTCCTTTTCCTTCCTCTCATTTACTATACCTCCTTTTCCTTCCTCTCATTTACTACACCTCCTTTTCCTTCCTCTCATTTACTACACCTCCTTTTCCTTCCTCTCATTTACTATACCTCCTTTTCCTTCCTCTCATTTACTATACCTCCTTTTCCTTCCTCTCATTTACTACACCTCCTTTTCCTTCCTCTCATTTACTACACCTCCTTTTCCTTCCTCTCATTTACTATACCTCCTTTTCCTTCCTCTCATTTACTACACCTCCTTTTCCTTCCTCTCATTTACTATACCTCCTTTTCCTTCCTCTCATTTACTACACCTCCTTTTCCTTCCTCTCATTTACTACACCTCCTTTTCCTTCCTCTCATTTACTATACCTCCTTTTCCTTCCTCTCATTTACTACAGCTCCTTTTCCTTCCTCTCATTTACTACACCTCCTTTTCCTTCCTCTCATTTACTACACCTCCTTTTCCTTCCTCTCATTTACTACACCTCCTTTTCCTTCCTCTCATTTACTACACCTCCTTTTCCTTCCTCTCATTTACTATACCTCTTTTTCCTTCCTCTCATTTACTATACCTCCTTTTCCTTCCTCTCATTTACTACACCTCCTTTTCCTTCCTCTCATTTACTACACCTCCTTTTCCTTCCTCTCATTTACTATACCTCCTTTTCCTTCCTCTCATTTACTACACCTCCTTTTCCTTCCTCTCATTTACTATACCTCCTTTTCCTTCCTCTCATTTACTATACCTCCTTTTCCTTCCTCTCATTTACTATACCTCCTTTTCCTTCCTCTCATTTACTATACCTCCTTTTTCTTCCTCTCACTATCTCTCCCTTGTTTTATTATTCTCTATATTTACTGTACTTTTGCTCCCAGTTTCTTTTCAGTTTCACCTTACTTCCACTTACTCTGTTGACAAATAATTCATCTTTCAGTGATGTCTACTAGTTTACCTAGCTCTGTATTCATTTAAAATATCCTTTGTATCTATTTGATGCTATACTTTGCTTTAAGTTTATACTCTAAGCTTTTTGCATTATTATTATGTACATATTTTTCTCTGCTATTCATTACATTTTTCTTCTGCCTGCTTATGTCACAGTCATTACTTATTCTAGCAAACTACTTGTCAATGGAACTTTTCTCCCCAGGTTTCCACTCATACCTAGCCAAACACATGTGAAATAAATAAATAAAATAAAGTTATTCTATGAAAGAAAACTCAGAGGTTTATAGTTGTAATTATGAATTTAATACTCAGACTATTTGCATTGTTCTCAGTTTCACACAGATATTTGATAGGTGGCCTTTGTTTGGCCTACAGAGTTATTAAGGTTTATATTACATTGTGAATCCCTTTGTTGAGCTTATTGTGCGCATTAAAAATTCCTAAGGACAGGCTTTAGTTAAAAAAAATGTAGCAATATTAGAAAATTGCTAAGCTCAGAAAAGAATTGTTTGTTTTGGAATAGTATTTCATTAAGCTTAGAGTTCCCCCTCCTTAACCTTATTTAATATTGAGGATGACTGTATGAATGAGAAGAAAACCAAGCACAGTATGTTGGCATGTAAGCTTTTACATGGTCTGTATGTTATAAACATAGGAAGACAGTTCTTCCAACATAGGAAAATATACTCCCATATATTCATTAAAAAGCAACATAATGAACCAGCAAATTTGGTAGAATTTCTTCACTATTAACCAGGTAATGCTGGGTTCCCCATATTTTGTCACTAATTCACCTAGGAGCATTAAAATGGAAACAGAGCAAAACTTGTAAAAATGTAAATGTCAGCTTGTGTAGTATTTTGCATTTTCTAGTTGCTGTTTGCGGAAATTTCTCTCCAGAGTCACTCTGACTTTTACAATGATCCTGCACTAAAATCAGATGGTCATAACACATCTTTTATGTTAAGAATATTAAATGCACTGATGAGAACCACAATAATGAGGCAGATGAGGTGTTTGATTTTCAAAAATGTTTGATAGCAGAAAAAAAAACTCCACCATTTTGTTAGCCAAGGGCTAATATTTAACAAGTTCTCTGACAAATGAGCACCTCTCTGAATATACCTAGCCTGCTCATTAGGTGTTAAGAGTCTAGGTGTTATGCTGCACATACCTTTCACCTCATCCTCTTGAGTTAACACAGTTAGAGATCATACTATAATTGGCTGTCAAAAAGCAGAAACAAGTATACAGCAAATGGCAGGGAGACATAACTCACCGCTGGCTTACTCTGAGCACATTATGCCAATATATATCACAGTGTGGTCTGCAGATGTTCTTATCTGTGTCTACAGAATTATTATCATGTTAAGCAATGATGTTTTTTTTCTTAAAAACTTTACTGTTTGTATTACACTGGAATACTGGCTTGCAAATATGCATTTGCAATGGATTTATATCAAAATGTCATAAAATTACCATCAGTACTCATGAAATCAATGCAAATGACTCATAACTATGTTCTTTTTTTGTACACAATGTACAACACTGTGCTACAAGATAGCAGTTTAAATTAAAGCTTCCTTGAGCAGCTGAACTTCTAAAACACCTAACTTCTGTTAAAATTAAATTTTAAAATTGTAACAAATGTATAAATAATGTTTAGCAGTGTTACATTCCTAGTAATCCACTTATGGATACTGCAACTAGCATAGCTTTCCTAAAAATGACTGTAGGTCTTTTCCTTTACATTTTACTGTGCACTGGACCTACACAATGTGGATTATAGTTACGTGAAATTTACAGAAAAATGGAGGTCCTAGATGCTGTCATGCAAGTGAAATATGAACAATAATTATAAAGAGATGACAAAAATATTCATGTTCAGAAACTCAGTTTTATCAAAGTCGGTGCTTAAATATGACTATGACAACTTAAATTCTTCTTCAGATACTAATTTATTCACTTATTCATTCTCCAGTACGTCATTTGATATAATTCAGGGTTGTGAGAGATTAGGACCCCCTGAATGCAAAGTTAGGCTCAGATTCCAGTGCAGCCCTAAAATGGATTAATATTTGAAGAAAACCATCTGTAGTATTTCCACTTTGCCACAATTTCTACTTCAATTGAAAGACATATTGTAAAGAGCTACTGTGCAGGGAAGAGGCCAACATTCATTTCAAGGGAGCCATTCCTTAGTGCCCCAGAAACAATGATGTACTGCAGGAAGGCTGCAGCTGGTGCTCAGTACATATTTAGATTAGTAGTACAGAATACATTAAAGTACCACAGCACTTCTGGTATAGCTACACAGATATCACAAAACTGCCCACAGAAACTGCAGCACTGTATAAAGGTGCACTTTAGCAGGATCAAATGTACTAAGCACATCCAGTGATCGGGTCAGTGGTACGCTGACAATATATTATATACGCTACACACATACCATGTAGTATATATGATGCATATCACTTAATATTTCTTATATACATATACCATGTAGTATATATGATGCACACATACCATGTAGTATATATGAGATACATGTACCATGTAATATATATGAGACACACATGCTATGTACTATGTATGATGCACTCATATCATTTAGTACATATGAGATGCACACACCATATAATGTATATGATATACACATACCATGTATTATATATGAGACACACATACCATGTAGTACATCTCAGATGCATATACCATGTAGTATATATATGAGACACACATACCATGTAATATATATGAGACAGATACATACTATGTACTATATATGATGCACTCATACCATTTAGTACATATGAGATGCACACACCATATAATGCATATGATATACACATACCATGTGGTATATATGAGACACACATACCATGTAGTATAAATGAGATGCACATACCATTTAGTGTATATGATACACACATATCATTTAGTATTTATGAGACACACATACCATGTAGTATATATGAGGTGCACATACCATGTAATGTAATGTACATGATGTACACATACTATGTATTACGTATGAGACACACATATCATGTAGTATATATGAGATGCACATAGCATGTAGTATATATAATACACACATACCATTTAACATTTATGAGACACACATACCAATTAGTTTATATGATACACACATACCATATAGTATATATGAGATGCACATACCATGTAGTCTGTATGATAGATACATACCATTTAGTGTTTGTAATCTATGAGACACATATACCATACCACTCAGCTGTCATTCATTTTGCCGAATATTCCTGATTTTGCCTCATAGGTTTGCCTTGCCTCTCATAAATGTTTTGCTTTTCTGATAAATCACTAAGAACTATTTATATTCAGTCAGTAATGCTGACTGAGTTTTGTACTTCTTATTTTTCACAAAACACACAATGAAGCAAAACCATCTGTTCTATTATCTTTTGAAGTAATATTTAAAAATTATCCCCAAATGTGTCTCTTTATCCCCCTCCCCAGTCTTTTCAGCTTTAACAATAACTGTGAGGCAAAGAATTTGCAGGATATCACTCACACGCACACACATATACATACACACATCCACACAACAGAGGAGATCACCATTGGTGCTGATACCATCCTTTCCCATGACCTCCACTAACCTATGTTCCCCCAACGTCTGGTAATGTAGACTGCCATATGCCCTTGTGTCTCTAGGCATCTGTGGGAATGATTTTATTTACTTAACACACTTTAAGTGAGTAGGTGGACTGGTCAACAGACATGTTTATCTATAACCCAGGGCCATAGGGAAATTGACAGAAATGCGACACAAATAATAAGACATTGCATATGTAGATAATCTAATAACATATGTACAATAAACATAAAGAAAATATTGCATATATTTGGGCATCGTTGAAATACCTCAGTGAGGTGTGCAGTGCAGAGTGCAGATTCTAGGCATTGTCTTTAAAATAGGTACATGCACATTGCTTTAACAGCTGTTCTTTTCGTTTCACTTTAAACTGTTCAAATGTGCCCTTTTTTCTAACAGATGCAGGCAAGTGGTTCAAAACAGCTGATCCAGGCTAGGTCAAATGGTCAAATTGTTCTCAGAAACATCACAAATTGAGTAATTTTGTTGTTGGATGATGATTTTTTTTTATGGGTGGACATTGTCATTGTTTGATTGTTTTATAAAGTTGTGGACTAAAGAGAAAGGTAGCTCTGTCTGTTAGAGGCAACCATTTAAATATCAAACGCTGGTTCCTTATGGCACATATTCCACGATACCAGATAACTCTATAAAGCTGTGCAAATGAAGATGAAATATTCCAAAAATGCTGCTGGACGTTGTATAAAAAAGAATCTTTATTCACAGGTTAACACAAGTAAGCGCTTTCACCCGTAGGCTTCTTCAGACTTATACAAGTTACAGGACATTGTTGGTTATTTAAATAACCCTCCTTAAGCCATGATTGGTGGAATTTTTAAACATCATAATATAGCTTTAAAGTGCTAATGCTCCAACAATAAATGAAGCATGTGTTTAAACATTTAAAACCTTATACATAAAATCTAAGCATATACAATATACAACTTAATAAAATTAAAACACTACACATAAAACCATAAAAATACTATGGCTCAACAAATGAAAAATGATGCACATATACTATTTAAAATTTTTTAAAACTTTAGTAGATAATGACAATACTGAGGCTCCACATATATAGCCTAAGCATATATAATATCATAGACATAAGGTTCATTGTTTATTTAGGTCTAAAAATTCTCCTACTCTTCAGGAATGGTTTAATTTGAATCTTATCGTTCAGCCCTGGTGATTCATCCGCCCTCCATCTAATTATCCATCTTAACTCACATTCTAGGGTTTGATTTATTAAATCACCTCCTCTATAGTTACATTCTAACATCTGTAGAATGCTAAACTTAAAAGTATGATCAGAACGTAATTCTTTACAGTGTTTGGCCAGGGCATTGAACTCTGATCCTATCCTAATGTGATAATTATGCTCTCTAATTCGTTCTTTTAATGATCGATTGGTCTTCCCAATATAGAACGCAGAACACATAACACATCTCGCCAAATAAACAATGCTATCACAACAAGTAGCTGTGTTAAAGTAAAATGTGCGTCCAGTAGTTGGATGTACAAACACCATATCCTTGTCTATATAAATACACTGGTTACATTTTCCACATGGTGTTGTGTTCCTATCGGATTTATTGACCCCTCTCTTATAACTTTCATTCTTAGGTCTACATAACAACCTCTTAAGATTTGGTTTGTTTTTAAAAGCTATTTTAGGTTTTGGTCCAACAACTTTACCTATTTCACTATCTGATAATAGGATGTCCCAGTGTTTAGCCATTAGACATTTTACTTCCTGAGTATCTTTAGTGAAGAACATGGATGCCCTAATATCCATTGTAGCTGGTTGAGTTCTATCCTCAGATTGAATAACTGATCCAGAAAAATAAGGTCTTGCTTTAGTAGTCCTTAGGCCATCTACCTCCATAGTTGTTTGTTCAACCCTCCTTTCATCATACCCCCTCTCAGTAAACTTAACCTTCAGTTCATCTACCTCCCTCCTATATCCATCGTCCGTGGGGTTAAGCCTGGACGCTCTCATGAATTGTCCTTTCAACACATTGTTAAAGATATGCTGGGGGTGCATGCTATTCCTATGAAGTAACGTATTCCTATAACATAACTTTCTGTGAACAGAGGTGTTAAGGAGTCCATTACTAAGCCTAAACACGTCAACATCCAAATATGAAATTTTACTATCTGAAAAGTTCAAAGTAAACTTCAAAAAGTCAGTGGAACCATCCATATACTCTACAAATCTTATCAGTGTGTCTGCATCCCCTAACCAAACAAGAAAGAGGTTGTCCACAAACCTCCGATACATACCTACAAACTTTTTAAACAAATCTGACTTGTACAAAAACTTGTCCTCCCATGCTGCCATTACAAGGTTGGCGTAGCTATTTGCACATGATGTGCCCATAGCTACGCCATCCCTTTGCAGATATATTTCATTCCCAAAGACGAATATATTATTCAACAGTATTGTTTCCAAAAACAATGTAATCAGATCTATTTTCTCAACCGAGAAGTCGTAGGTAATCTTGTATATAGTGTAACCCCACATCATTGGGTATCACAATAAACAAACTTATAACGTCTAAAGTAACCAAAAAATATTGCTTTTCCTCACCTAATTGACTAGTATATGTGTACAAATCTATCAAAAATTGTTTACTATCTCTAAGAATATTAACATTCCTATCAACTAAGGGTCTTAAAAAAGTCTCCGTATAGATAGACAGGGGCTCCGTGACCCATCCCTGACCGGCCACAATTGGTCTCATCGGGAGCATCGTTAGAGACTTATGGATTTTTGGTAGCCCATGAATTACCGGTATCACCGGATTATTAACTTTAAAATATTCATATAGTTCCTTAGTTATACTCGATGACATAATAAGGTCATCGAGCATATAATAGGTTTCAAAAACCTTCTCCTTCACTATTGTCATATCTATTTTAAGATAAAAATTCTCATCACTCAAACGTTGTCTCATTTTACCATTATAATCAGAAACATCCATGAGTACAATAGGGCCTCCCTTATCAGCTGGTCTAATGACTAATTTTTCATCATTTCTTAAATCATTTAACGCTTTTCTCTGATGATAGTTCAAATTCTTTCCATGTTTCACATTCTGTTTACCTTCAAAATAATTATATATATCATTCTCTAGCACTCTTCCAAAGACATCAACAACTGGATGTAAATGTTTTTGATTATAATGGTAAAATGAGACAACTTTTGAGTGATGAGAATTTTTATCTTAAAATAGATATGACAATAGTGAAGGAGAAGGTTTTTGAAACCTATTATATGCTCGATGACCTTATTATGTCATCGAGTATAACTAAGGAACTATATGAATATTTTAAAGTTAATAATCCGGTGATACCGGTAATTCAGGGGCTACCGAAAATCCATAAGTCTCTAACGATGCTCCCGATGAGACCAATTGTGGCCGGTCAGGGATGGGTCATGGAGCCCCTGTCTATCTATACGGAGACTTTTTTAAGACCCTTAGTTGATAGGAATGTTAATATTCTTAGAGATAGTAAACAATTTTTTATAGATTTGTACACATATACTAGTCAATTAGGTGAGGAAAAGCAATATTTTTTGGTTACTTTAGACTTTATAAGTTTGTTTACTGTGATACCCAATGATGTGGGGTTACACTATATACAAGATTACCTACGTGAACATTCGGACTTCTCGGTTGAGAAAATAGATCTGATTACATTGTTTTTGGAAACAATACTGTTAAATAATATATTCGTCTTTGGGAATGAAATATATCTGCAAAGGGATGGCGTAGCTATGGGCACATCATGTGCAAATAGCTACGCCAACCTTGTAATGGCAGCATGGGAGAACAAGTTTTTGTACAAGTCAGATTTGTTTAAAAAGTTTGTAGGTATGTATCGGAGGTTTGTGGACAACCTCTTTCTTGTTTGGTTAGGGGATGCAGACACACTGATAAGATTTGTAGAGTATATGGATGGTTCCACTGACTTTTTGAAGTTTACTTTGAACTTTTCAGATAGTAGAATTTCATATTTGGATGTTGACGTGTTTAGGCTTAGTAATGGACTCCTTAACACCTCTGTTCACAGGAAGTTATGTTATAGGAATACGTTACTTCATAGGAATAGCATGCACCCCCAGCATATCTTTAACAATGTGTTGAAAGGACAATTCATGAGAGCGTCCAGGCTTAACCCCACGGACGATGGATATAGGAGGGAGGTAGATGAACTGAAGGTTAAGTTTACTGAGAGGGGGTATGATGAAAGGAGGGTTGAACAAACAATTATGGAGGTAGATGGCCTAAGGACTACTAAAGCAAGACCTTATTTTTCTGGATCAGTTATTCAATCTGAGGATAGAACTCAACCAGCTACAATGGATATTAGGGCATCCATGTTCTTCACTAAAGATACTCAGGAAGTAAAATGTCTAATGGCTAAACACTGGGACATCCTATTATCAGATAGTGAAATAGGTAAAGTTGTTGGACCAAAACCTAAAATTGCTTTTAAAAACAAACCAAATCTTAAGAGGTTGTTATGTAGACCTATGAATGAAAGTTACAAGAGAGGGGTCAATAAATCCGATAGGAATACAACACCATGTGGAAAATGTAACCAGTGTATTTATATAGACAAGGATACTGTGTTTGTACATCCAACTACTGGACGCACATTTTATTTTAACACAGCTACTTGTTGTGATAGCAAAAATGTTGTTTATTTGGCAAGATGTGTTATGTGTTCTGCGTTCTATATTGGGAAGACCAATCGATCATAAAAAGAACAGATTAGAGAGCATAATTATCACATTAGGATAGGATCAGAGTTCAATGCCCTGGCCAAACATTGTAAAGAATTAGGTTCTGATCATACTTTTAAGTTTAGCATTCTACAGATTTTAGAATGTAACTATAGAGGAGGTGATTTAATAAATCAGACCCTAGAATGTGAGTTAAGATGGATAATTAGATGGAGGGCGGATGAATCACCAGGGCTGAATGATAAGATTCAAATTAAACCATTCCTGAAGAGTAGGAGAATTTTTAGACCTAAATAAACAATGAATCGGATGTCTATGATATTATATTATATATGCTTAGGCTATATATGTGGAGCCTCAGTATTGTCATTATCTACTAAAGTTCTAAAAATTTTAAATAGTATTTGTGCATCATTTTTTATTGGTTGAGCCATAGTATTTTTATGGTTTTATGTGGAGTGTTTTAATTTTATTAAGTTGTATATTGTATATGTTTAGATTTTATGTGTAAGGTTTTAAATGTTTAAACACGCTTCATTTATTGTTGGAGCATTAGCGCTTTAAAGCTATATTATGGTGTTTAAAGTTTCCACCAATCATGGCTTAAGGAGGGTTATTTAAATAACCAACAATGTCCTGTAATTTGTATAAGTCTGAAGAAGCCTACAGGTGAAAGCGCTTACTTGTGTTAACCTGTGAATAAAGATTCTTTTTTATACAACGCATTTTTGGAATATTTCATCTTCATTTGCACAGCTTTATAGAGTTATCTGGTATCGTGGAATATGTGCCATAAAGAACCAGCGTTTGATATATGGTGACTGTTTTGATTTATTTTCTTTATACGCTGTTTCCGAGCTCTGTCGGCTTGTTGTGCTTCCTTTGGATCAACCATTTAAATATGGTGAATAACTGACACTGATGATATATGTGAGCCACACCACCTCACTTTGTGTGGTGCATGTGTTATTCAAGGATGCACTGCCCTGTACAGTCATCAGATAACTTTGCATGCATAATTTTCTTCTGTGTGGCACCACACTGCCAGTGCATACATATGTCAGGACCTACACAGGTGAACCAGAAAAGCTGCTTTGTATGCACTGCCATATACTATGCACAACTCCATTTGGAAGGGTAGGTGTACGAACTGATAGTTGTCCCTACCTTCTGTGTCACTGTTGATGGATATTGTGGTGGTTTTCTTGTATCCTGCTGTTGCACTGTTGAAGAATCCTGAGAATGCTGCAAGCTGCAAATATACATAAGAATATAGTAGAAGCATTCTGTAGTGACCCCTCCAGGTGCATCCAGGCAGTGAGGCTGAGACTTCAGCAGCATGAACACATACTATGCCACATTTCTGGTTAGTGCATGGGTGATATTATGCTGTTATTCAGCCATGCCTTATGGGTTCTGTATGGATATCATCTGACAGTGCTCCAGGGGAAAACCTATGTCACCTCTAGCACAGTAGGGATTGGGAACAAAATTAGTTTATTGGGAAAAAAGATATGCTCTCCCAGATGTGGAAGCAATGCATCAACCAACACCTTCAGTATTCTGTAGGCCTGTGGCATACCCATGATGTCATGAGTTTGTCTCTTAAATTTCACTGTAGGTAATACATATATCATGGTATAGACAGATATAAAAAAATCCATTTTTTGTTTGTAGGCCATACGTGTCAGTCAATACCAGTATAATGTCTCCCTTCATGCGCATCCAGTCCTAAAGCTATCTTTCTGTGTGCTGGTGGAAAGTAATCCTCTGCAGGTACCATTTTCTATTCCTTATGTGGCCATTTCTTAACAAAAGTTGCTGTTGCTGCTAACGTGACTTCTTTCAGTGCCACAAGGTTTTGGTGTGCTGTTGCCTTTATGTACAATATAGCCACCTGTGCCATTTCATGACTGAAGAATATAAATGTATACTTGCTTTCCTGTTTTCTCATTTGCCTGTCATTATGCACTCATATATGGAATCATTTAGAGTTGATTATATGGCAATGTGCTACCCCTTCTTCTGCACCTTTTGGGCCACTGCTCCAGAGCACTGCGTGGCTCTATGTATCACTGCTCACCTGCACTTTCTGTTGTCTGGACAGGAGTACTTTGCAACTGCTACTTGTCAGGTGAATATCCCCATGACATTTAACTATAACTCCTTTAAACTTGTTAACAAAGCACTTTGAATTCACTAACTATGAATGATTTTCTATAAACTTCAAATTCATAAAACAGGAAGCACTAAATTCATGCATTTACCACTAATACATCAAGTAAGTGAATCGTATTATGTCTGATAACTGTCATCATTGCACTAAAATCTGTTATGTTCCTTTCACTTAATCCTTTGCAGCATAAAATAGGAATGAATATATGACACTTCTGGTCCACATGTTAAAATGATTGTATTACCTAAATTTCATATTTTAATGTTCATTACAAGGTAAATACGCAAATTATTCCAACTGTAATTATCAGCGTTGTTATCATAGGTTCATAGGTAGGTACTAGGCTATTGGCCCTAGAGCCTATATAAGCTTAGCCAAAACGGTATCCTAGCTTTTGCCACCCAAGAAAATTATTTTCCTGTGCCATTGTCAAGCAGAACCACAGAAGTGATCCCTGGGATGAATTTCCAGTTTTCCATTCAATCATCAAGATTTTTCTTGAAGAGTGCTAATGAGGAGCTTTGTTTGATTTAAATAGGAAGTTTGTTCCAGAGTATGGGAAGCCTCTGGGACAGGAATCCATCCCTCCAGTATGTTCTGTTTATTGTGGTGACAAGGTTTAGGTACCTAGAGCGTGTAGCTCGGAGGGATTGGGATTTCTTTAAGTGGAGCATAGAGTACAATGCCCCTTTTGGTATGTACCTCACAAGACATTTACAACAACTGGAAAGGCCTCAAAAATACCTCACAAAGGGGATTACTGGCCTCAAACAGATGCCTTATGCAGACCAACTCAAAAAACTCCAGCTTTACTCCATCGCATATCGCCTACTCAGAGGCAATCTCTGCCTAACATACAAAGCTATGTCAAACCCAGAGCTGTTGGACATGCTCCACTTAAAGAAATTCCAATCCCTCCGAGCTACATGCTCTAGGGACCTAAACCTTGTCACCACAATAAACAGAACATGCTGCAGGGACAGATTCCTGTCCCAGAGACTTCCCATACTCTGGAACAGACTACCTATCTATGTCAAACAGAGCTCCTCGTTAGCACTCTTCAAGAAAAATCTTGATGATTACAAGGGTAATAGGAAATTCACCTCAGGGATCACTTCTGTGGTTCTGCTTGACAGGGGCATAGAAAAATAATTTTCTTGGGTGGCGAATGTCAGGGTACCTTTTTTGGCTAGGCTTGTATAGGCCCTAAGGCCAATACCTAGTACCTACCTATGAACCTATGAACATATATTTGGAAAATCCTCCAAAGCTAGTTATGAAAACAAAATCGCCACTGATTCTAATGACAACCACAAAGCATTCTATAGCCGTGTCAAGAATCTCAATGGCAAAACTCAGATCTGCTCTGAGTTACAACACAATGACACTAAATATACAGAACCAACTGATATTGCCAACATCCTGGCAGATAGGTTCAGTGCTAACTTTACCCCCCTCTCACCCCTTAAAGGACCCATCTTCATACCGGAAGAACGCAAAGTTCCTGTAATCATGGCTGCACAGGTAAAAACCTCACTCTCCAAAGCCAAGAACACAGCATCCATGGGACCTGACAACATCCCAGTCTGCCTTCTACACGAACTACAGAATGAACTGGCACTCCACCTAAGTACCATGTTCAATCATAGCATCACCTCAGGCTTAGTGCCCATTGAATGGCGCACCGTGATGGTTATCCTCCTCCACAAAGGGGGGGCCACAACAGACCCTGTGAACTACCACCCTATAAGCCTGACGAGTCTGGTCTACAAGGTCATGGAACTTATCATCATGGAACTCATAAACAAAGACAATGGAGATCTCCAAACTCTGGTCCCCACAAAATTCTGGTTTGTAAAAGGCAGATCATGTCTTCTAAATCTGATAGACTTCTTTGAAGCAGTCACCAAAGCCATAGATGAGGGTAAGGTGGTTCACACAGTCTATCTAGATCTTTCCAAGGCGTTCAACACCATCCCTCACACTGGAATTTTAGATAAACTCACTAAACTAGGTATAAATCCCTATGTCACAAGATGGGTTGCCAACTGGCTTACTGACAGAACCCACACTGTGAAAGTAGCAGACTCCAAATCAGACTTCAGCCCAGTGATAAGTGGAGTACCACAGGGTTCAGTCTTGGGTCCTCTCCTGTTTGGTATCGACTTCTCTGAAGTACAGGCTAACACAGAAGGTCTTTGGCTAACTAAATTTGCAGATGACTGCCAACTATGAGCTATAATCGAAACTCCTAATGATGTGGACATCCTACAAAAGGGCCTCACTGAGACAGATGCCTGGTGTCAAAGCCATGGTCTCAAGCTCAATGCAAAAAAGTGCATTGTCATCCCCTTTGGTAAAAACTCTGTACCCATGAACTACCATATAGGCGGTAGTCTACTTAACACCGAAAATGTCATAAGAGACCTTGGGACACAGGTGGATAGTAATCTCTTCTTTGATAATCACATCATCACAGTGGTCAGGAAATCCTTCTATGTGGCACACCTCATCACAAAAGGTTTCTCATCCAGAAAAAAAGAGGTCATTGTTCCCCTCTATTCATCACTCATTAGACCCATTATTGAGTACAATGCCCATTTTGGTATGTACCTCACAAGACATCTACAACAACTGGAAAGGCCACAAAAATACCTCACAAAGGGGATTACTGGCCTCAAACAGATGCCTTACGCAGACAGACTCAAAAAACTCCAGCTTTACTCCGTTGCATATCGCCTACTCAGAGGCGATCTCTGCCTAACATACAAAGCTATGTCAAACCCAGAGCTGTTGGACATGCTCCACTTAAAAAAATCCCAGTCCCTCTGAGCTACACACTATAGGGACCTAAATCTTGTTACCACAATAAACAGAACATGCTGCAAGGATAGATTCCTCTCCCAGAGACTTCCCATACTCCGAAACAGACTACCTATCTATGTCAAACAGAGCTCCTCATTAGCACTCTTCAAGAAAAATCTTGATGATTGCATGGGTAATAGGAAATTCACCCCAGGGATCACTTCTGTGGTTCTGCTTGACAGGGGCACAGGAAAATAATTTTTTTGGGTGGCGAAAGCCAGGGTACCTTTTTTGGCTAGACTTGTATAGGCCCTAAGACCAATACCTAGTACCTACCTATGAGCATATATTTGGAAAATCTTCCAAAGCTAGTTATGAAAACAAAATCGCCACTGATTCTAATGACAACCACAAAGCATTCTATAGCTATGTCAAGAATCTCAATGGCAAAACTCAGATCTGCTCTGAGTTATAGCACAATGACACTAAATATACAGAACCAACTGATATTGCCAACATCCTAGCAGACATGTTCAGTGCTAACTTTACCCCCCTCTCACCCCCTGAAGGACCCATCTTTATACCGGAAGAATGCAAAGTTCCTGTAATCATGGCTGCACAGGTAAAAACCTCACTCTCCAAAGCCAGGAACACAGCATCCATGGGACCTGACAACATCCCAGGCTGCCTTCTACACGAACTACAGAATGAACTGGCACTCCACCTAAGTACCGTGTTCAATCATAGCATCACCTCTGTGCACATTGAATGGTGCACCACGACAGTTATCCCACTCCACAAAAGGGGGGCCACAAAAGACCCTGTGAACTACCGCCCTATTAGCCTGATGAGTCTGGTCTACAAGGTCATGGAACGTATCATCATGGAACTCATAAACAAAGACAATGGAGATCTCCAAACTCTGGTCCCCACACAATTCGGGTTTGTAAAAGGTAGATCATGTCTCCTAAATCTGATAGACTTCTTTGAAGCAGTCACCAAAGCCATAGATGAGGATAAGGTGGTTCACACAGTCTATCTAGATCTCGCCAAGGCGTTCAACATCATCCCTCACTCTGGAAATTTAGATAAACTCACTAAACTAGGTATAAATCCCTATGTCACAAGATGGGTTGCCAACTGGCTTACTGACAGAACCCACACTGTGAAAGTAGCAGACTCCAAATCAGACTTCAGCCCAGTGATAAGTGGAGTGCCACAGGGTTCAGTCCTGGGTCCTCTCCTGTTTGGTATCGACTTCTCTGAAGTACAGGCCAACACAGAAGGTCTTTGGCTAACTAAATTCGCAGATGACTGCAAACTAGGAGCTATAATCAAACCTTCTAATGATGTGGACATCCTACAAAAGGGCCTCACTGAGACAGATGCCTGGTGTCAAAGCCATGGTCTCAAGCTCAATGCCGAAAAGTGCATTGTCATCCCCTTTTGTAAAAACTCTGTACCCATGAACTACCACATAGGAGGTAGTCTACTTAACACTGAAAATGTCATAAGAGACCTGGGAACACAGGTGGACAGTAATCTCTTCTTTGATAATCACATCACCACAGTGGTCAGGAAATCCTTCTATGTGGCATACCTCATCACAAAAGGTTTCTCATCCAGAAAAAAAGAGGTCATTGTTCCCCTCTACTCATCACTTATTAGACCCATTATAGAGTACAATGCCCCTTTTGGTATGTACCTCACAAGACATCTACAACAACTGGAAAGGCCGCAAAAATACCTCACAAAGGGGATTACTGGCCTCAAACAGATGCCTTACGCAGGCAGACTAAAAAAACTCCAGCTTTACTCCGTCGCATATCAGCTTCTCAGAAGCGATCTCTGCCTAACATACAAAGCTATGTCAAACCCAAAGCTGTTGGACATGCTCCACTTAAAGAAATCCCAATCCCTCCGAGCTACACGCTCTAGGGACCTAAACCTTGTCACCACAATAAACAGAACATGCTGGAGGGATAGATTCCTGTCCCAGAGACTTCCCATACTCTGGAACCGACTACCTATCTATGTCAAAGAGAGCTCCTCATTAGCACTCTTCAAGAAAAATCTTGATGATTGGTTGGGTAATAGGAAATTCACCCCAGGGATTACTTCTGTGGTTCTGCTTGACAGGGGCATAGGAAAATAATTTTCTTGGGTGGCGAAAGCCAGGGTGCCTTTTTTGGCTAGGCTTGTATAGGCCCTAAGGCCAATAGCCTAGTACCTACCAATGAACATATGAACATATAGATATATATATATATATATTTCAGGCATGGCTTGGACAGTGATGTTCTTCTTGCCTGCCAGTATTCCAAAACAGTCATCTCAATTATAAGTGCCCCAGTTTTTCTTAAAAACATCTAAAGTAATGCTTGTATTAATATAATTTGGCAATCTGTTTCACAAGTAGAGTTTACAGTAAATTTGTATGCTAGTATATTTGCAATGTCTACTGGGTTTGAGTTGGTTGTGCTATTTTGTATAAGTTCAGAACACTTCTGGGTGTT
This sequence comes from Protopterus annectens, assembly GCF_019279795.1. Classification (NCBI taxonomy): domain Eukaryota; kingdom Metazoa; phylum Chordata; order Ceratodontiformes; family Protopteridae; genus Protopterus; species Protopterus annectens. Next base: position 1,921,170,362 of record NC_056725.1, read on the forward strand.
ATTTTTTAGTTTCATAATGTAACCAAAGCAAGATTTATAATTATCCTTGGCTTTAGAAGTTAATTTAAGTTCATGCTTTTGCCCTGAAAATATTTGTTTAGTTCCTTGCTGATATTCTCAGTATGATCTTTAATATGAGGAATTTTAGAGCTGTTGTATGATTTAGGAATATTTTTTCACTTATTATAAAGGTTGTTTAAGCTGGAGAACCATCAAGTGGATTTGTCATTGTACTGCCCATTATATTTGACTCTTGTAGGGATGGTCAGGTTAAGGCACTTAGCTATGTGGGAATAAAATTCCTTTCTTTAAATAATAGTCGTATAGATGTCATGCCTGGTGATGTTACAAGTGAGTGTGGTTAGTTAATAGTTTGAGTAATTTGTCCTTTTGAAATCCCTGAGTTCTGAATTATTGATTGCATGGAATACAGAGATTTTGAAACAGAAGTTTATAAGTTCATAGTTGGACTTAACCAGGAATGGAAAAATTGGGGGGTGGCTACATGTAGGCGGTATATTAGAAAGGAAGACCAGTTCAAGAACATTTTGTCTTGTAGTTGGTTTGTTAACTATCTGGTACAAACAATTTTTATTTATTAAGTCAAAGATTTTCTGCACATACCCAGTTTTGGAGGTATAAGCACTTCAGTTTATTGACAGGTAGTTCAAATCTCCCATTAAAAAGGCATTTTTGGAAAGGGGTATTTCCTGAACTACACATAAGAATCTTACATGGTCAGGCGGGATATATCGGGTGTTCTGTAACAAGCTACCAGTAGATAGTTTGTCTTATTGGTGATGTTTGAGTTCAATGACATCAGTTTATAGGTCTCTGGAAATCTTTCTGGATGTGATGTGGTCCTTGACAAATACAGAAACACTACCGCAGTTTCAGTTTTCTATTGAGACTGAAATACATGGTAGGTGCAAAATCCAGATATGCATGGAGTGCTGTCTTTACACTGTAACTAAGCCTCAGTAACTACACAAACACGTATGTGTTACATTTTCATGAGAGTCTCAAGACTGGGCAATTTGTTAAGAGGTCTGGTATTGAGAACCGCCACCATGATATAGTCCAGTTGAGGTTTGGAAATAGTTACAGTGATATCTGTTATCCTGGGATCTCTGTTAGTTGGATTATGCCTAAAAAGGTACTATGATCTCAGCAAGAGCTTTAGCCAATATGCAGAAATCATGGAATGAAAGATACAGGCCATACTTGGAATGCAAATGAGGCCGTCAGTCATCTCTTGCCCTGCCGACACATAATAGACCCTCTACAATAACAGTAAATGCTAAGCCACTTAATAAAGCCATTCATATTTTCTTTGTATATAGGTATCATACTGGGTGAAGGAAGGCAGTATTCCACTCGGAACCAGTGCCATGTCTGCAATGCAGACATGAATGGTGAGATCCAGCATGTCTCTCTGCATGTCCTTCAGGGTTATGCACTTTGAGTCATTCACACATGCATGGACTGTGTTTGGGTGATAATCATATTTATCTAGTAGGAAGGATGCTAAAGCTCTTGTAGTGTCACAGATCCTAGAACCAGGAAGACAAGTAACTGCACTGCTGTCTTTATTCAGCCCTGTGAGCGAGGATTCAGTGTGCCTGATAATAGTATCACCAAGTATGTACTTGTTTATTTATTTATTGATTGACTGATAGATTGATTTATTGACATTTAATTACTGGGAAAGTCTGAATGGGTAGGAACCAGTTTTCACTGGAGGCCTGGGAAGAAAAACTCAAAAGTATCACAAAACATTTTAAGAACAATAACCTTACAATCTTTAAAAATAATACAAAAAAAATACAGTTTAAATAATTATACCAAATTAGACATAATTTGAAAACATTGATTAAGAATAAATACAAGTAATATGATGATGATTTAATATTTAGAGAAATTTTAACCAGTTTATTGAGAAATTAATTGTAAGTTAGTATAATACAAACAGGAATTGTAATATGATTTGAGAGAAAAGCAGGCTTATAGATAGTATGTTTAGATAGAAAGCCAGGGGAGAGAAATCAATAGATGTAAGGAAGTGAGTGAAAAAGGGAAAGTAATAAAATGTAAGGTATGAAGAGGTACTTTTTCACATTTAAGGATATCATATACCCTGGTGTAGATCAAGAACAGAGCCAGCTTTTGGCTAGGACGTCTTTCAAAATGGTTTTGAAGGATGGGTGGGAGGGTCCTGACCTGATGGACACTGATAAGGAATTACTATGACTAAGATAATTAATAATTATTAAGACATTGTTATTTTTTTCTCATGGAATTTGAAGTATTGGGTGACTTGTGGCCTCTCTCCTAGTGATCTTTTACTATGTGTGAAGATTATACTGGTGTGGTGATGAATATCTGCTGAGAGATGGTCTACCTGTTCTAAGGTAACTTTGGTAGCAACTTTTTACTGCTCAGTATAAGTCAGTTTAGTGTGGCTGTGATGAGATGTCAGTGGTAATAACTGATGCCCATGGGCCATCTGATTAGGTGAGATTGGTGCATCCACATTACTTATATATTTGTATCTATCACAGACTGAGTTATTGATATTACTTTATTTTATTTTATTTTAATTCATTAACTGAGGTAGAGCGTTGCTCAAACATGTCCAAGTAGAGGTTCATTGTCAGTGATAATATGATAGTTCCTACATTGTCTGAGAGTGCCAAATGCTATAAGGCTGGCAACATAAGAGATATAAGCAGATATACATTTCGTAGCATGGCTAGTGTGGACTATAGAAGGAGAATTAAGCTAATTTCAGGGCAAATTCTTAACTGGGCATAAAAAAATGCCTTACATGTTAAATGCCAATTTTAGTAACTAAAACACACTGCCTTGCTATTTAAATGGTCTAAAGAGCAGAACCACATTCCATAAAGATAGGTCAAATCTCATTTCATTAAGAACTCACATGCACAGGTCACATCATTTAAGACAAAGCAAATCTCACAAGCTTAGCAATATATAGAAAAATAGAAAATTAGCATAGGCAATCAGAATACAATTTGAAATGAGTCAAGTAGTAATGTGAACTTCCAGAACAACAACAAATTACCTTTTCTCACAAGATACCACTGTGCATGCAAAAACTGTCTGTCAGCTGCTGGCTTTTTAACTGGTGGTACCCAGTCTATTGGCAGAACCATTTTTATTCATAATGCCTGTTACCACCTCACAGTAACAAATGGAAGTTAGTGCTAATAATAATCACTAAATGTTGGTGCATGAATGCTGCCATGTCCCAGTAACAAATCGGAGTTAGTGCCAATGATAATCACTAAGTATTGGTGCATGACTGCTGTCATGTTACAATAACAAATGGGAGGTAGTGCAAATGATAGTAAGTGTCGGTGCATGAATGCTGCCATGTCACAGTAACAAATGGGAGTTAGTACCAATGATAATCACTAAGTGTCGGTGCATGAATGCTGCCATGTCACAGTAATATATGGGAGTTAGTGCCAATGATAATCACTAAGGGTTGGTGCATGAATTCTACCATGTCCCAGTAACAAATGGGAGTTAGTGCCAATGATAATCACTAAGTGTCGGTGAATGAATGACGCTATCTCACAGTAACAAATGGGAGTTAGTGCCAATGACAGTCAGTAAGAGTCAGTGCTAGAATGCTGCCATGTCACGCTAACAAATGGGAGTTAGTGTCAATGATAATCACTAAGTGCTGGTGCATGAATGCTGCCATGTCACAGTAACAAATGGGAGTTAGTGACAATGGTAATCACTAAGTGCCGGTGCATGAATGCCACCATATTACAATGACAAATGGGAGTTAGTGCCAATGATAATCAGTAAGTGTCAGTGAGTGAATGAATGCTGCCATGTCACACTAAAAAATGGGAGTTACTGCCAGTGATAATAACTAAGTGCCGGTGCATGAATGCTGCCATGTCACATTAACAAATGGGAGTTAGTGCCAATGATAATCACTAAGTGCTGGTGCATGAATGCTGCCATGTCACAGTAACAAATAAGAGTTAGTGCCAATGATAATTAGTAAGTGTCAGTGCATGAATGCCGGCATGTCACAGTAACATATGGGAGTTAGTGCCAATGATAGTCAGTAAGTGCCAGTGCATGAATGCTGATGCTCTGAATATATTTACTTGTTGCGTGTCTGAAAGGTCTCATGTTTATTTTTCTTTTTTTCTGTTTAAGTGGCACATAATTTGTTGCACTCCTAATGCTCCCTAAATCCTCAATCTCAACTGGTCAGAAGAAATATTGTAAATACATTTATTATGTTCTTACTGGATTTATGCAGAAAAGTTTGGAGTTTTAACATTACAGGCCACCTTTTCTTATGTTCAGCTTTGAACCTCATTAAGTGTGATGGTTTTACTTATAAACCAGTATATAAAATCAGCTTGATATGATAACTCTTTCATTTTGAGCATAATGAGGGTGTTTCCTATGTTATGATAGCAGTAAAACCATAAAGGTAATAAAACATCTTTGTATACAGTTCTTTACAGAGGCTGTAAGGGAAAATATATACTTCTATGGATGTCAGAGAACTGTCATAGAAATCTTAAGCAGCAAAGAAACACAAGTAGTCAATTTATGGAGAAAAATATGATAAAAAGATTAACAAGGATGAAGTCAAGTTATGTCAGTGCAGTTACAGTTTGAAGAAAATCCAGACAAGTGTACTCATTAGGGTGTCTACGATAACAAAGTGATGAGAGCTGGATGATGAATCGTGTAACATATAATGTGTGAAGACAGTAAATAGGGCTACAGGAATACTTCAATACATAGAGGTAGAAAAGAGGCATTTCTGGCATCGGGCCTGGTTGTGACTGCATCATGCTTCTCTTACTCTGACAAATAATCCATTATGCATGATACAATCAGTTAAATTCATTGGCAACATCATGTTATTTGTGCCATACATGCACCAGAATCACAAAGTCTTACAGCATCCTTCACACATGGACATAAAATCACAAAAGTAAACAGCATTATGGAGATGGCATAACCTATATGTTATGAAGGATATTTTCCAATAATCAAAAAATAATATTAACTGTTTTATATGTCTCCCTCTATAAGTATAATCACCTCCAGGACCAGTGAATTTTAGGGAGAGGTGAATCTACCAGAGATGAAAAAGATTCAGATATCAGATATATTTGATAACTAGCCAGTCATTCATTTTTCCTTTTTTTTACTTGCAGACAGTCACTCTACATCATTTTAGTTGCATTACTACCACAGAATAGTGGACCTTCATTTAAAATAACCTTTTTACTGCAGTGTGTCTGAAATGGTTAAGATAGTTGAAGGCTGTATTGGAGATACAGCATATGTTTTTGAAAAACAGAAAGTTGAACTTGTATGGGTCATTTCCATTAGCTACCTTGTTATCCAATAGCCAAAAATTTGAACAGAATAGCTGGGCAAAATGGTCCTTAAGTAATATCAAGATATATGATTCTACATGATCAAACTATGCCTTTATACATGTAACTAATCACTTTATAACCCGTAAATGATGCAGAGGCCATTACAGTCCCATTTGATGCCATTGTACCCTACAGAATAAACATCACCTGTTAATGTTACCTTTCTGGAAATATTATCACAAATGCACCTGCTATAACAGAAGGATTGCAGAGAGACAGAAGTATCTGCTATTGTCACAGATCATTGTTTTACCCTTCATCCAGATGATGTATGCTATAATTTCTGAGTTTAGTGTTAAATTTCTAGTGTAACTCATTAACAGTCATCTGTATGTTGAATAAAAACTATTTCAATTTTCATGACACATCTTTTTTATGAGCCAGACCTTGACAGTTAAAGAACTACATATAAGATAATGCAGTCTCTCTATTAATCAGCGTCTTTCGTATATTTGACACTGACAGTTTGTTCTGTTAGTCAACATGATGTCAGTTTCAGAATACATTAGCATTATTTCTACAGAAGATGGCATTGTAGCCCTTTTGGTGATGTAGTCTATCAGATAATGAAGTCTTGATGAAGTCTTGATCTGCTACCACCTTTTCTCTTTAGTAAGAGACATTTTGTGTGCCCTTATTTCCTCCTACATTTTCTATTTCAAAATACTTGCATGTTTTAGGATTGCACTAGGTGCTGAGGCTTTCATTTACTTTCTCCTGATAACTGACAGGTAAAAAAACAAGTAACATGCATGATTTTCTTCTGCAGTAGAGCAACACGTCAGCATAAACCTTATTTTTTGCCATCTCATACCAGCTGATTGACATTTCATTAAAACAAGTGATGAAGTATTGTTGAAGACTGTATGCCTTGTTTTTAAACGAACAAATATCGTTGTAGTACTGGCCATTAATGGCAGTTTACATTTCATGCATAAGTACTAAGGACCTTCTATCCAATTTTTTGTGCATTTCTTAACATCAAACATCTTTGCATTGTATGTTCCACATACCAGGCACTCATCCTTCAATATGAACTGGCGCAGAGATCTCTCAACAAGAGAAGACTACACTACTGTTGGCAATGGGCCATTCTGGGCAGTTTCACAAATTTATAGTGATGTTTTTGAAATGATTGCTGTGGAAGAATGACAGATATTCCCATGGTGCCCAGGAATATATTGTATATTGCACTACACAGCAATTCCATGGCATAACTGTTAAAATAGGCCATCATGTGATTGCACTGTCCCATTCTTTCTGCCACAGTCACATGAATGAGTTTCCTGTTAAAAGGACAAAGAGCACAAACACTAACAACTCATTCACAGATTAACTGTAAGTACATGCATACACAAATAATATATGTATGACATTGTGTTTCTGTGCTCTGTAACCACCTGTGATGTCACACAATACTTACAACCAGACAGAACAGACTGTAGTTAAGGAGCACCACATGTATGCTCTCAATTTGGGAAGAAGACAGCTTTGTTAAGCAATTTTCAGAGTTGTTCTGGTCTAGTTTTGCTTTACAGAATAAAAAGTAGCAACTGCAGAGTAGTATCAAGAATCAGATGGATTTAGAACATGCAGTACACTGCGGGCTGCCATAATTGTTTTATGGGTTGCAGAGCAAACTGTATTACAGCTTTTAAAGCTGTTAGAGAATCAGATACATATTTGATGCTCTGTCTGATGCAGGGCTAAGTGTATACAAGTGTTAAAGCTTTAAAACGGCTGATGCTCCTGCAGATTCTATATTTTTCTTGTTGTCTATCTCTCTTGTAGTACACTGGAGCCTCCATCTATTACAAAGTCTTGTGTGATAGCACAGAGGTACAGCATTCAAAGCTGTAAAACACTTGGCACAGCATTACAACATTCAAAGCTGTAAAACACTTGGCACAAAGTTACATCATTCAAAGCTGAAAAACACTGGACAGTCCTTTTTTCCACTTCCTACAAACATTTATTATCAGGTGCATCTTGAGTGTTATGGTTCTGTAATGGGAAGAAATGGAATTGCTCTTGCATGCACAATATTGTACAATTGTATGCTTGGTATCCAAAGTAAATCACAGTGTGTTCTGACCACAGGGAGTAATTGAATGTTGTCACACTTATGTTAAGAACTCATAAATTTGCCTACTGAAGTTTTGAACGGTAACCAGATTGTAGCTTACTGATTGTAAAGCATGCACATGCTGAATGCAATTGTTTGGATGTTGTCTATAAATCCACCTGAAGTTCTTATTGTAGATTAATATAAATATCTTTATATACAATAAATACTGTGCTATCATATGTCTTTACAAAAGCAATTATTGGCTAAATAGCACTGACTAAAGTGAATATTATACACTTAAGAAGCATTAAGGTTTGGATTTTTTAAGCAAATGATTTCTCATCACAGTGTCAAAGACTTTAGGAACTAGTACTAGTCAATCCCTTACTGTTTATCATTCTAAAATGCTTCTGGGACAGACAGCAACTGCATGTATGACTTCAACATGTCACAAATAGTGTAATATTTATGCCTGAGTCCAAATGCAGACTTATGGGGAAGTGTCCAAGTTAATACCTATTATTTTGCTTACCCAGTGTTGTTATCATGTGGTGAAGGACTTCTGCTTGAAATAAAATGAAAGAGCAAAACACAATTCAGTGATTTTATTCCAGCCAAAGACATAACTTGCACAAAAATAAGACAGGCATACAAACCTGTATTTGGTCCAATCACTGTAATATAGAAAAATGGATCCTACTAACTTGATCCATTTACACCTTGTGTTGCTCAATTTTCTACTGAGATAACTGTACACAATAAAATGTGCTTTTACATCTGTATATTTGAAAAAAAATATGTTTCCACTTTAGATAAGCCAGCTCATTGTATTTTTGCTGCTTCTTACTGTGAAAAAAAGCTAGCCAATTTGGATGTATTTTCTTCCTCTTGGTGTTAATAACAACCTACAGTGGCCTGATATTTACAATGCTGATGTTTATTTTAGCAAGGCAGTCTGATGTTTGATAATATGTGCCAGTGATCACTATTATATGCATGTAATAATATGCATTCCACTGTAGGGGCTCAGTTTACAGGTGACTGAATTCTTGCTGATAATGTAAAACCTGAATTAATGACTGAATCCTACATCTGCAATGTCCATTGAAGCTCTGTGAGTTTCTTCTTTGTAGTAAAAAAGTTTCATGAATGTTGCATTAATAAATCAAGCTGTCATGCCCTCTATATACAGGTGCGTGTGTGTGTGTCTATGCACATATCTATATCTATATATATATATATATAAATAGAGAGAGAGAGAGAGAGAAAAAGAGATACACACACATATATATATATATGTATATATATATATATATATATATATATATATATATATATATACACACATACAATAAAATACATATATATATATATATATATATATATATATATATGTATGGGTCTACTTCATATGACTGAAAGCTCATATGATTGACAACCTTTTGACTGACACCAAAACATTGAAAGCTCATATGATCGACACCTCATATGGTCGACCCATCAATCCAAAGCATTATGCCTTTTCCCCACTGTAGCCTGACCCTGGAGTAGGAATAAATAGTTGGGGGGGGTGGGCGGGTGAAGACCCCACATATGTCATAAATTTTAAACATACATATGGATACTTTTAACTGAATTGACTATAGTCATGTAAATAATGTGGGGGCTATGCCCCCCACACCCCCAATATATATATATATATATATATATATATATATATATATATATATATATATATATATATGGGTTCCGTTCAGAAGCTCGAAATACTGAAATCTCGAATTTCAGTATTTCGAGCCCAAGAAGCCGAATCCACATAATAGCGAAAGTTTAGAAGGGCGAAATTCAAAACCTCGAATACTGGAGGTTTTGAATTTCACTCTTCTAAAGGTCTGCTCTGGTTATGTATTCAGGTAAGTGTGTGTGTTAAGGGGTTTGGGTAGGGGCTGTGGTGAGTGTCAGTGTGGTTTGTTGCTGTGATGTGTGTGTGCAAAGAGAAAGTAGCTTGTGTGGTGGTGTTTTGTGTGTTTTTGTATGTAGTGTGACCTCGGAGTGAGAATATTTAAGTAGGGGGGTGTGGGGGGTGCAGGGGGGCCTGCCCCCCTTCTTTCATGTAGTAGAGTGATTGTGTGTGTTTGTCTGGTGGATGGTGTGTGTGTGTGTGTGTGTGTGTGTGTGTGTGTGTGTGTGTGTGTGTGTGTGTGTGTGTGTGTGTGTGTGTGTGTGTGTGTGTGTGTGTGTGTGTAGTAAAACCGCGAAATTCAAAACTTCTGGTATTCGAGGTTTTGAATTTTGCGGTCTTTAGTTTTCATTGTTTTGTGGATTCCACTTCTTGGGCTCAAGATACTGAAATTCGAGATTTCAGTATTTCGAGCTTCTGAAGTGAATTTATATATATATATATATATATATATATATATATATATATATATATATATACTTGTTTTACCATAAAGGACTTGAGTACTTTGCATGTACTTAAAGAAACGACTGCGATTTCTTAGTTCTAATCTTTGTTTTGTCAGCTTTTAGTATTATTGACTGTAATTTTGCACCTGAATATCTTGCAGCTGGAAACCAAGACACCCTACTTATCCTACTGCTCACACTATATGTACCTTCCCATACATATTGCCAATACGGGTCTCTGCCCATTCAGAATATGACTTACATCTTTATCATTTCCCAGTCTGTCAGCCAGAGCTGAACCATGGTGAAACAGAGCCCTGGATAGGGAAAAGGAACAGTCTCCCTGCCACACTAAATATCCTATTATTTGGCTGACATTCCATAGTTACCATAAAACATTGTTCAGATCTGTCAATGTACATACTATTTTTTCTTTACTTTTACAGAAGTTATATAGATTTGGATTTGAATTTTAAAAGTCAAAATTTTAATTGACAGCCATTTGCTAAACAAAACAAAAAACTCTCACATTAAAAGGACACAGCATGTTCAACAACAAAGTTGTCTTCCCTAGAAGCTCATATTTATTGAAAGTGCATCTGGAAAACCATTAAATGACAAGACACATGCTGGGATACACATTCAGATATTATATAGAGAAGCTCTAATTGGCAGCTATGTAAAGGATGCAGGAATTAAAAAGACAATATGTAACACATTTGCTAGAAGAATGGGACAGCCTAATGGATGCAAGTGTCCTTTTACAGGGGAATACCAGAACAGTGTCTGGTGAAATGACTTTCATCAGAGTGTCACAGTAAAAAGCTGAGGGTATGAAACTCTGGATTAGAAGAAGCATGTTCTTAACAGCTCATAGCTTTATTCATCTGGTCTAAATGCCAGACAAACTCTGCTAACTGTGTTGCAGATCAACACTGTCCATTTCACAGCCATGTGCTTGCAAAAACAATCTAATTAAAAATGTTTTCAGAGTAAAAATATTAAAATCAGACATGTAGATTTCATGTTGTTCAATTGATTCACAAGCAAATAATAACCATATTGTCAACAATCAATAAAATTAGGAAGCCAAGGATCATACCCAAAGAACGCAGGTCATATGATGATGCTCCTCTTTACTACAATTGATTCCTTCCTTTACACCATAACTGTACTGGGATGAACATATCAAGTGTTTAGAACATGCAAACACACACACAGACACACACACACACACACACACACACACACACACACACACACACACACACTCACACACACATGCATGCACAGATACTTCCATCACGTACAGCCCTTTATGACTGTGTACACCTTTAATGTTTGATTTTGAAAAAAATGAATGAAATAATGCATACATAGTGACCTAAAAATGCACTTCAGCTTGCTGGTGTGATAACCATGTAGTTCAACCCTTTGAAACTCCTAAGCCATCTCACCTCTTAGATCAGGAATCAGAAACAAAGATCAGGATCAGATTTAAAATGTTGTCCTTAGATACCTAGAAAATTGCTGGTATAACAGGTACTGTATTAGCATGTATTTTGTGAAGGATACTGAGTCTGAAATATGTATGCTTATCATTAATAAGTGACTGCAATCAACAACACTTTGCTGGAAAACCACACATTTTATGAGGAAAAGGCTACAAATCTAAGGCTAAAATTGGAGACAGTTGTTTGTGAACTATGCCCTTACACACACACACACACACACATACACACACACACACACACACACACACACACACACACACACACACACACACACACACACACACACACAAAATACATAGTATTCTTCATATTTACTTACAACAGTAAACAACATGGCAACTTCTTCAGCACTGCATGGTAAAGGCTTTTAAAAAAGAGCATGCAAGTGTTAAATTGCAAGCTTGTCCACTACTGATCTGTTTTGATTATGACAAGTTCCAAGAAGCATCTCACTCCCTCATTGGTTCTGCCGTTGAGATAATGAAAATAAAGGAATTGGAGCGGCTGTACATTATATTGGAGCAAACCCAGATTTAGAAGAGATATGGGTGCTACAAGGTGGAACCTTTTTTTTTTGCTGATGTTTATAGGTCACCCCATTTGTGACAAGCCATAAAAAGCTGCCTAGGATACCTTTTACTGGATCTAGCCAGTGCTTCCTTCAACTGCCCTTTGCATGTTCTGTTCATAGTTCATAGATTATTAGTAAGCAGTTGGTCAGGTAGATTATTTGTAGTCTGGCATTTGCAGTTCTAACTACTTGTTATCCTTTTTCGAAATGTATCCTGAGGCCAGACCCTAGGGTATATTTATGGTTAAGCAGACATTCATCCAGGTGGTTTTTGAAGATAGTTAGGAATTACTTTGTTCAATATGAAAGGTAAGTCTGTCCCAGGAGAGGAATTCCTTGTGATAGATATTTATCCAGCCAATAGGTTCTGCTTATGTTATGGCACAGGTGCAGGTCTCTTGTGTAATGTATGTGATGCTCTTGATTTTGCACACATAAAGGAGGTTATGCAGGAGATGGTCAACTGAGGCCATATAGGCTAAGCAGAGTTGACCAAAAAGGAGGCTGTATGAGAGGGAAAAGAAAGATAATAATTTTTAGATATTCTCAGTAGGACATGGAACTCTGGTTCTTGATATTTTTAATTAAGAAACATTGGTTGTGTCATATATCTGGACAGGTACATGCTACAAATGGCTTTTATTCTAATATGGACCAAATAAGAGAGGCGTAGAGAGGGATGATAATATCTTTTGACCTTGGAACTGTAGCTGTGAATAACATCTGGGACAGTTGCAAAGATTTTCTATTGACTATAAAGTCATAGTGATTGAAGGGGAGTTCACTGTTAACAAATGTGCCCAGGGCTTTATAACTATGTTGATTTTCATTGGAGAGTTATTTATGTGGTAGGTGCATGGGGTGTTCCTGTTTTCCAAAGGATATGACACTGCACTTTGCAACATTTAGACTGTTCCCTTGCACCATTTATTTCTACATGTTATTCCTTTTTGTATGACCCTAGAGTCCTCCAATGAGTTGATGATAACTCCAAGTTTCCAGCCATCTGCAAACTTGATAGCCCAGAAAACCTTAACATCTTCATGGATGTCATAGTAGTAAATTCAAAATAGGAGCGGAGTTACCACAGTTTTGATCTTTGGGAGTGCCCACAAGTAACAATCTTTTTAGAGGTGATGGTTCCCACAGTCCTAATTGTTGGGCTGTATCTGTAAGTCAGTCAGCTAACCAGCCAGTTACTTATGGATTTGCATTAAATTTTATTAGTTTGTCTATATTGTTTGAGTGTGGAATCATTTCAAAGGCCTTTGCAAGGTCAGGGTATACTATGTATACTGATTTGCCTCATTCAATGCCATGGCAACTTTTCAGAAAAAAAGTCCACCATTTTAAGCAGGCAGGATCTGCCCTTCACTAACCCAAATTGGTTTGGATCAAGGGGTTATAAACTGCTGATATATTTGTTAATAAGGTCTATAATGATGTCTTCCATTGTTTTATAGTTAAGGATGGGAGGCTTATTGACCAGTAGTTGCCAGGAGCTTCAGTGGTGCACATTTATGGAAGGAGATAACCATAGCTTTTTTCCACATGTCAGGCATTAAGCCATTTGAGAGGCTGAGTTTGAACAGGCTCAAGGTCCAGGTCAGTTAAGGCAGTGCTTCATACTGAGGAGGTATCTGGTCACATTATTGGGCCCTACAGAGCTGGCATTTTTACCTGTGAGAGAGCTTTTAGCATTTGTTTGGAGGTGATCATTGACTGGATAGATATATGATGTCACATGGAGAAGAGTTGGGGGTATAGGACTTAAAGAAATCCCAATCCCTCAGAACCACATGTTCCAGGGATTTAAACCTTGTCATCACAATGAACAAAACATGCTGGAGGGATAGGTTCCTGACCCAGAGACTTCCCAGACTCTGGAATAGACTGCCCATACATGTCAAGCAGAGTGCCTCTTTGGCCCTCTTCAAAAGGAACCTTGATGATTGGATGGGAGATAGGAAATTCACCCCGGGGATCACGTCAGTCACCCTGCTAGACAGGGGTCCAGGGAAATAAATACTGTGGGAAGAAATAGGCAGGGGATTGTTATGGCTAGGCTTGTATAGGCTCTAATGCTGATAGCCTAGTACCAACCTTTGAACATATAAACCTATGAATTAAATGTGTTTGTTGGGGAATTGTTAGAGGGTGATATTTTAACTTAATATATCTGCTACCTTGCATGGCTAGGCCCTCATGGGCTGAGTGTATGTTATTTTATGTATCAACTCAGTTCAATACTGGATATAGTTCTTCAGATTTCTATAATATTTGCAACAGAACTTTTATTTAATTTTATTTATCTTTTTTTACCCAGTTATTTGTTCTAGGATAGTTTTTTCTTTTCAGGGGATACCTGAGGTGGTACTTATGCTACCAGGGGAAATTCGCCCAGGACATTGGGCAGCTTACACTATTCTTTTCAGTAGGTGCTGTGGGGTCTTTTACATCTGCCTGAGTTGCTGCCAACTCAAGCAGATGGGACCTTAGCTCAACATTTCATTTGAAGCATGACAAACTCAGGGATGCAGCACTTCCTTATGCTGTACTGCATTGTCAGCAATCTGCCTATCTGATGTAGGAATAGAACTCACAGCTTCCTGCATCAAAGGTGAGTGTGCGACCTGTTGCACCACTGACACTAATTTAATGGTTGACCTTAAGGGATGATTTTCAGTTCATAACCAGCTTTGGTTAATTTTGTTATGTTCTTAAGTTCTTTATTTAAGTTTTTCAGTTTAGATTTTGATTGTGGGATCTTCAATGTATTCCATTGGGTGAGGAGTTTTTTTCTTAGAGTTTGTTTATACCAAAGTTCCAGCATAGGAGGGATTGTTCTCAAACTTGGTGCAGCACTTGTGATGGGCTAGGACCAAAGTTTTGATGCAAGCATTGAGGTGAAAAAGAAACTGTCGGTAAATGCAACTCTTTTGGCTACTGCATCTTGACTTGAGTGGTCTAGCTCTAAACTCCGTCTCATAAGAATTGGAAACAAAGGTAAACAGACTGGGTGAACAATGGTCCAAAATATTGGACAGTTTTTAAATATTGCTCTAATTTACTTAAAAAAGTTTATAAATACATGTTTTACTTTGACATGTATTTTATGAACAATAAAAAGTATGAATCTCTAGTGTATTAAATTATGGAATAACTGAAATGCTCTTCAAAATCACAGTCAGTTGAGAGGTGGTAGGGGCACTTAAACCAAACCAGGTCATCAAGTAACTATAGCAAGTCTGCCTTGGAGAAATCCCAAAAGATAGAAGGGCTCGTGGGCTTTTTGGGCTGGATCTTAAGTGCGAAGAGTACTGAATGTGGTCAGATTGGACCAGAAATGAAGTAGCTAAAAGCATGTAGTAGCGTAATGGAGGCATATCTGTAATGACCAAATCTAGTAAATTTGAGCCCCTATTAAGGGAGTGCACTATCTGTGCACTTTAGAGAACTTGCATTGATGAAATCTAGGAATCAATGTCAACATTTATTTGCAGTAAAGTAGGTCTTCCAATTTATAGATGAAGTCCCCTGAAAAATGGGCGTTTGGTTCCATGATGATTGACTCGAGCTTGTTTAGTTATGCTTTGTGAGTTGCGAGTATTATAGACAGGGTTCTGTAATTGGTTGTCAGATGGTAAGGAATCTAATTGGCAGACACAAAGAATGAGCTTCAAGTCATTATATTGCTATATAAGTCTAGATGTAATGGAATTTCAAAGGAATATGGATACACCACCACCAATGACAGAGAAACTTTTAGAAGAGGGTCTGAATGCATAGTAATCACAGAATACTGAATCATAGTAATAAGGGAGTTTTATCACTGCACTCAAATCACTCTTCTATGATGATACAGATGGGCTTCTAGGGAGAGCTTTTCTTATTAAGATGTCTAACAGTAGGTAGAATTACTTAGTTACTGTCTTGATTTACCATAATAGGATGATATATGACATCAAGTGGCATTGTCTAAAAAAGGCATTATGGGGATGGAGAATATATTGATCAATAAGTGAAAGCCTTGAAGAACAAGGTTCCAGACAGACACATAGTAGAATCACTTGAAACTGCATCAATAACTAAGCAAATTGGGGAAGTCAGTTTCCTTTTGTTTGTACTGTGGCATCATTCTTGGTGAAGGTCAAATGCTGCTTACAAGTGTCAGTGGTGCAACAGGTAGCACAATTGCCTTTGATGCTGGAAGACCATGAAGGCTTTGGTTTCTGTTCCCACCCTGGGGTCTTAGATTATTTTTTTCTAATACAAACAATGTAGTACTGCATAAGGAGGCCATCCTTCAGGTGAGATATGAAACTAAGGTCCCATCTGCATGAGTGGGTGTTAGCTCAGGTGGACATAAAAGATCCTATGGCACTTATCAAAAAGAGTAGGGGAGTTACCTAGTGCCATGGTCAAATTTCTCCTAGTCAGTATAATCACCCAAGGTCTCCCCTGAAAGAATGCTACTGGCCACCTGTGATTAACCGCATCAACAAAGTGTAAAATAAATACATGAAGACTACTTGTATCCCAGCTTTGAAAGTACACTCAGAGATCATCACTATGTCTCTTCATATAATCTAAGAACATGCATCTCAAGTCGCTTAAATCAGCATGGGCAACAACCACGTCATATGAGAACGTGGAATGAAGGAACTTGAGTAACCTAATGACCTCCTGTATCCTGGCACCTGAAATGTAGAATACACTCACTCATTCCTTGTTATGTCTGAAGCTATGTATCTGTGTCTCATTATGGGGTCACCTGTGACTACACAATTTATGGGTGTAGTGAATGGCCCAATAAGTGTAAGGGCTTGGGAATGCCAGCTTGGAGATCCCTTATAGCAATGTTTGTGCAGGATGGTGCTATGTGTGCAGCTGTTGAATTGCCTTTGTGCTACTTAGGAATTTATGTGTCAGGCTTTTGCCTTGATGGGCTTTAAAACTTGGGGTGAAATTTATTATATACCACAGCATAAAAATGTTTATTATTTGGCAAATGGCATAGTATTGCTAACTGAGTACAGGTACTGACAACCTGGTGGTTGATAACAAAGTGTTTTTTAGAGAATATGGCCTCCAAATTAAGTAGATATCTATATCCCACATGTCAGTTCATTATGTATTTCAATTAACATGAGGCAGTTTGTGCTCTACCTCAAAGTGCCTTAAACTAATAGGCTGGCAATAGATGGAGTAAGGATAGACTGTAGTTCCATTGCTCCATATGCTAGTAAACAGAAATTTTATAAAAATAAAAAGGAAATACTGACAAGGTAGCTTTTGTTACATTACAGATAGATTCCCAATGTTTTCCAAATTATTGTTGGCAGTAAGGTTGGATTCTTATAAAATGCCAATGTGTCTAGTCAAGGGATTAATGAGTATTTGCTTTAACATGGGCTTGATGGCAACACCAGGACACTGACTTGTGCTGATAGTTTTATGTAAGAGGACAGGATGCAGCTCAGTGCATTAAAGCACTCCTTTGTGTACTTAGGAGCTAGAGGTTGAAGCTGAGTGCAGCAAGGTGCCCCTGGACTACACTACAGCAAGGACTGAGCAATCAGGCACAATCATGGTTTACAATATGAAACAATAGTATGGGAATCACAGAGACTAAGCTAGTAACATTTACTTGTGTTTGGCTCTAGTACACTAACGGTAAATAATATGCTATCCCTAGAACAAATTGCCTAATGATATATAGTATAGGTAGCTCTGCAGATAACGCATTATACAGAAACTATGAGAGGGTGATCCTAAACTACTTAAGTAGCTTGAAATACACTGCTGAAGAAACATTGTACATGTTGTGTTTACATGAAGCCATATCCAAATGAATTGGACTGCTTTATCTAGACTATTGCTTTGGTGCAAAACAGCCAGGAACTTATCATGTTCCAGCTATGTACTCCACATAACCAGAACATATGACAAGCAGGACGATATACTGCTCTCAGTATAATATTCTGGGCCGTGATACTACCTGCCTAATAAACACAAGGCTGGGCAAATGGGAGACATGTTCATTTTCTAAAACCTTGTGTAGACGTGAACTGAAATTATCAATGTGGGATCACACAAAGCTTATCCCAGACCTAATTATGCAAGTTTACTTTCAAACTTTCTGAGTTGTAGTCATACTATAATCCCCTCCTCTTTCTCACTCCACTCTTTCAACCCTACCTTTTTTGTTTACCTCCCTGACTTGTACACTCTTACTTCTGCAACTCTATTTTCCCTTCCACTGTCTCCCAATCTCCAACCCTCTGTTTACTGTTCCACCTCTTGTTATCTTCACTCATGATGTTTCTGTCTCTTCTCACATTTCTCTGATTTTTTTCATCTACCCACCTACTATCCCTTATTTGTGCACTAAATCTTTCAGCTAATCCTCATAACTGTTTGCCTTCTGTACCCAAGCCTTTTGGATATATCTTTAAACAAAGATGTATATCTTTCAGTTCCAACCACGTGACTATCCCTTTCTCATTCCCATAATGGAGAACTTAATCCTACTGCTATGCACTTTACTTACAACTTCATCACTGCCCCAGTCCCACTTTTTCTTATATTAGATTTTCTGTGATCTTATCTCTATTTTATTCACCTATCTGTCCCACATCTCTTTCACCTATAACCTATTTATTCACCACTTGTATTATTCAGTATCTTTTATAACTGAATTAACATTAACTGCTCATTACACTACTGAACATTTCTCTGAAATAATTCTTCTCTTCACTGGGCTGCTTCCTTTATACCAAGACTCACTTCTCAAGGAATTTCTTGATTTCCATGTCAAGAACACGTAATAAGCCAGTTACAATGAGAAACCCAGTCATAGTCCCTTTATTATATAAATAATATTTGCGAAAATGATAGAATCACTATTTCTTTAAATGTTTTGTAGTAACCTGTGATTATATTTCCACTGAATATGGGAATATCTGACTTGCATTCGGAGGAATCTTCCTTCCTTAAGGGGTCATTTGCATATATCCCATGTACCTGTACTACAGGAGGTTTAAGGTATCATACAGTGAAAACTCTAGCTTGCTTTGGTTTTTCTTGTAGTGGTTTGTCTGTGTAACCATTGGTTTGGATGTTTGTTAGGATATTTTGCAGTTAACTTAATGGTTATAGACATCAGCTTGGTTTAAAGACCCTATGTTTCTAAAGTATAGCTGAACAGTCCATTTATGTTGTTCTGATGAGATCATAAAAAGGATGCAACATGCATGTCCACAGTTAGTGAGGTTTGGCTCTATTGGCCTGAATATTTCCAAAAAAAAAACTTAAATAGAAAAAATAAAAAGGCATGGACATTCAGAAGCCATTTGGCTAAAACACTGTTGTCCTTAAGGGGTCATTTGCATATATGCTATGTGTCTCTAATAAATGCAGTTTAAGGTATTACACAATGAAAATAGACTGGCTTTGTTGTGTTTAGATTTTTGTTGTGCTGATGAGATCATAAAAGGGATGCAACATGCTTGTCCACAGTTAGTGGGCTTTGACTCTATTGCCTTGAATGTATCCAAAAAACCTTAAATAGAAAAAATAAAAAGGCATGGACATTCAGAAGCCATTTGGCTAAAACACTATTGTCCTTAAGGGGTAATTTGCATATATCCCATGTGTCTCTAATAAATGCAGTTTAAGGTATTACACAATGAAAACTGTAGATTGGTTAGATTTTTCTTGTAGTCCTTTTTGAATAAATATTATTGATGTCTGCAATCCAGATGAAGTAATGCTCTAACAGTAACTGCATACCTCTCAATTGCTATGATTTAGGTATAGCGCAATGATTTTGGCCCGAATATTTAGATTTGCTTCTTCTAGATTTATGATGTTCCTCATGAAGTCAGACTGGTTTATGAGTACATACTTCATTAAATGCAGAAAAATATGTCTATACAAAGAATCACTACCACTAACTGTTTAGGGTCACGTATACAATTATCTTCTAGTGTGAAAAAATAAGAATGTGATCTTTTTTGACCTTCTGCTATGATTTGTAAAGGACGGTGCTATGATTTTTAATGCTCAGATATGAGTATGTGGGATGATTCTTCAATGTCATGAAAAACAGAACTCCTTAGGAGTGCAATGCTGTATTACCAATGATGGGATTTAAAACAAATATAATGGATAATAGTCCCATGTATCTGCTGTAGAGAAAGACCCATTTTCCAATAGTCTAAATCAAAGATAAATTCTATAATGAATGTACAAAGCTAGAACTCATTATCTGCCTATATGAAGTGAAATTAGTAACTTGTAGTGGCCACAAAAAACAAATATGGAATACACATTGCCAAAAAAACAAACTTCATACATGCACTAGTTAAGTCACAGTACCGTTTGGATAAATAAATGTATTCAGACCATTTTGTAATTCTTAATAGCACAATATATTGATCAGTGTATTAAATAAGCCAGATAAAACAATTCAGTATATCTAAGTTACAAATATAAAACACTGATTCATGGAGAACTATAAAAAGCTGATATAGAGAAACACAAGACTGAAATCATTTAGACCTGCACTTGTAGTAAGTATTCTATAAAACAAGTCTAATAAAGGGCATTCATAGCATTACATTCATATAGTTGTTCCTAGGATCAAGAAGTATCCTTTTCTAAAAACTGTACATTCACTCACTGTTAATATTAAAACTAGAAAAATGGTGAAACCAGTGACAAATGCTATAAGATGCACCTTTTCTGTAAAGAATAATCATGTCAGGGAATAATTATCTTGTCAGAGCTTGTCAGTAAGAATGTTGTACATACTGTTTACAAATTATTACAAAATGTCCTGCCTCTAGCATTTGTATTAAATGCATGATACATGAATATTTGTCTTTCAAGTACTGTCATGAAGGCATGCTTTAAATGAAGCATGGTGATTTACAGAATGGCATCTCTGTAATAATGGATAGGGTACAAGCAGTGAACAGTAATACATATGAAACCACAGTACATCACAGCAGAAAAGGAATATAACCCATTTAAGTGCCTTGCCTTGGAAAATATAATCATTTACAATTTCTTTCAACAAATCAAGTGTCACGCTTATGCTTGGAAATGGGAAGGTCATATCACTTTAATTGCAAGGTTTGCACCTAAGAACACTACGGTATCAGGCTTGTTATAATAAAGTTCTTAAATATAAAGTTTTTTCATAGAAGAGTTAAGAAAAGTTCCTCTGTCGTTGAGATGCTAACCAATAAAGAACCAAAGTTTGAATTAAATTACTGGTTTAAAACCTGTAAAACAAAGTACCCTGCCCCCCCCCCCACACACACACACACACACACACCATAAAAACGCAAATTCACTTCATATCAAAGTTACTAGAACTCCAGATTCTCATGGGGTAATATAATTACCAGCTCTGTAGCCCTGTCTCCTACAGTAAGTGTCCTACTTTTACTTTGTGTATTACAAAGCAATACCATATCTTCTGGCATAACCAGCTTGTTATGAGTTCTCAAAATATATGTCAAGAAACTTACCTCAGAAATTTTCATAATCCTCTGTTTCTGTCACATTGGCTATAAACAACTCCAGTCATTACTGGAATCTAAAAGAAATGTGACATTTTTGAAAACCTTAGTAATAGTAAACAGCAGAAACTATAACAACAACGTCAAAATTATTCATCAAATGCATCAACCTCTCAAAAGCATGAAAAATAAGTTTGAGAAGAAGATTTTAAAAAGCTGTGTTGTGAGTTTTTTGCACAGATTAAATTAATATCTTGACCAAATGAAGAGACACCATGGTATTAGAAAGGAAATCAGTACATTGAGAAGAGAAATAATAAGCAGTTAAGACAGATATCTCTTTAGTTAAAAACAAACCAGAAATGTTAAATCAAGGGCTATGTTTTGGGCTTATTAAAGTCAATGTAATCTTACTGTAATAAACTGTGTACCATTATGTTTAGTCCCTTGATCAAAGCCAGTAAGATTTTTTTTCTTCTTGAAGATTATAATGCACATTTCAACCTTGAGATTTAAAATGAATTCCTTATCACCCAGTTCTCAAACAAAATATAATGTTCAAAGTATGACAGATGGACTGATTGTGACTCTGTATCTTGTACCTATGTGGTATCTGCTTATCTGAAAACCATTTCAATACTTTTTTGTTATAGGCTAGGTAACAATGCCACAAGTTAAGTTATACATACTTTTTTGTTATAGGCTAGGTAACAATGCCACAAGTTAAGTTCTACATACTTTTTTGTTATAGGCTAGGTAACAATGCCACAAATTAAGTTATAAATACTTTTTTGTTATAGGCTAGGTAACCATGCCACAAATTAAGTTATAAATACTTTTTGTTATATGCTAGGTAACAATGCCACAAATTAAGTTACTACCATTTGTTAACATCATTACTTAAGATTACTTGAGATGTAATGAGTTACACCACATCTCCACAAGTCATAAACTCTTTTTTGCCTTCAACACCAGCCATTCCACTGTTGGGAGATTACCATAGCTGGCACTCAAAGACATAAGGTGCCTAAAAATAAAAATATTTTAATAAAGCATATATAGGCAAAACAGACCAGTTTTGGCCCAGAACCTATTAAGCTTTCCTCACACACTGAGGAAGGCTTAATAATTTTGGGGCCGAAACTGGTCTGTTTTGCCTATATATGCTTTATTAAAATATTTTTTATTTTCAGGCACCTTATGCCTTTGAGTGCTGGCCTGTGAGTGTTTTGTGGACATTTGCATTTTTGGGGCCATGCACCTGCCGTACTTGCAGGAGTCTTTCATTGTAATTCAGATTACCATAGCTGACCATTTTGTTTTACAATCTTTGTCCCCACTGCTAATGCTAATAACCTTATATAGCTATCTTTCTGCTCTATCATGGAATAAGCTTCCCTTTGCACTCAGAAATATCACTCATCCACATAAATTTAAGACGACTTTCAAAAATCACCTGTACAGCACCTGGAGATGTCCATGTAACCATCCCACCTAAAATTCCTCCATCCCTCTCCCTCTCTCTCCTCCTTTACTCTTTTCTTCTCAAATATCCCTATTACTTCCTTTACCCCAATTATATTATCTATCCTTACTTCCTGTGTACCTTACTATACTCTACTACTGTTCTTTATATCCCCGTAATTTACTCTGCCCATTAACCTGATACTAACTTCCTTTATAACAACACATTATTCTTCTGCCGCTCTCTATACCCCTTTAATGTAGTGTCCGTAGTCATCTGACACTAATCTCCCTGTTCCCTCCTCTACCTATCTCTTCCCCTCACACTACTACTTGTCAAACTAACTTCTATGTCTCCAGTACTAAACCACCAATAACACTTCTTCTGCATCTTCGCTACCTTGCTCAGACCTAATTCTCTTCTATACTCACCCCCAACTTGTAATCCCTCTCTTACTGACATTTCTTCTTGCACCACATTTCATCATCTGTCTTATCTTTTCCTTCATATCTTGTTCTACTTACTTCTGTTAATTCTACACTAGCATAATCTGTACTGTGAGTATGTTTTTGTACTATGATTCTATTGCCTGCACAACCTGTCCATTTGAATTTTATACTTATACATTTTGTAATGTGGAGCTGTGAAACATTATTCAGAACAGTGAATTTTTTTTTCTTGTTTTTTTACTTCCAAATTTTGTTCTTTGGTTCTTATACTTGTATAATTTTGTACTGTAGAGCTTTTCTCC
Source organism: Protopterus annectens (assembly GCF_019279795.1). NCBI lineage: Eukaryota > Metazoa > Chordata > Ceratodontiformes > Protopteridae > Protopterus > Protopterus annectens. Next base: position 1,921,194,129 of record NC_056725.1, read on the forward strand.
CTGGGCCGCTGCTGAAAAAAGGCACAAGCTCAGATGGAGTAACCCAGTCAACAAATGAGAAATAAATAAATAAAATAAATAAATAATGGACCATCAGCCCCTCCCAATAAATCAGCTCATTCAGTCCTATCATGGGGGTAAAGGTTGAAGGGCCTTTATTTAGACAGCCATTGGGGTGACTCAAGCCTTCTCTGCTTAGTCATACTGGCCTCCCATGGAAGCCAGTCTTGTGAAGCACATGAAGGACATGCAAAGGGCTGCTTGCACTGGTTGTCTTTCATTTCCACTAGGGATATTGCTAGCAGGCAGTCCTCTCCCTCGCTTTACCACAGCCCACTGGAGAAATCATAGTTCTCTATGTGCTCTCCAAGAGACTGCTACCCTCCTTACGCCTGAGGGGGTCCATGCCCATTCATTCCACTCCCTCCCTACATGGCTCCACCAGTGCTAGGGTCTGTAATTGGACCCTGTCATCTGGGTCACAGTTACGGCTCCATCACTCTTCACCTTGGAGTCAGGCATATTTGGTCATTTCTAAGTAAGAACTATTTAATCTCCCAGTTAATTCACTAATAATAGCTAATGGAGTCTGGCTGACAGATTATGTATCCATGCAGGAGACTCTACATGGCTAAAGTTTTAGTTAACAGGACTCTTGGCGCACCCCCACCCCCCATAGAATGCAGTAAGCACTGGTGATACATCTACTGTACACCTTATTTGAGATAAGCAGCTATGAATCATTAACTGTTGAAATGCTAAATCTAAGTTTATTTAAAAGTACACATTGAAATGGAAGTTTCTTAAATGATGATTAAGATCATTTTTTTATCTCATAAATGATAAGAGCACAGCTGTCTGAGCTAAAACACTTTGTAAGCTAAATCTAGAAGGTCTTGTAAGAAAGAAAGCAAGAAAGAGGTACTTGTGATAGACAGTTTTAAGGGAGCTTTACCAAAAAATCTTAAAAGGTGGGTGTGTCACATGGACCCACAGAATGCCAAAAGCTTTGTGACTTTGGTGGAAAGAATACTGTGTTATGTGTTTAACGATACATCTAATAAGCTAGCTGACAACACTATAAACAAGATGAAACAAGCCGTGTCTTCTATCCTGTGATTTAGGTATGGGAAAATGGGACAGATAGATAGACATTATGAGGTGGCAGGGAGAGCAGGTGAAGAAGCCATGGAATGTGAATGAATTACAGCCATTCAGGTTGAGACCATATTCTGGTACTGTGCCACTGTAAAAAGCATGAAGTACATTATAAAAATGGATGGACTAGATTTTCTGAGGTTGTAGCGCGATCATGGGTGCTGGAATCATAGGGCCAGAGGGAGAGGAAGCCTTCCCCCCACACTTTTACAGCTGCAAGACCTGTAGGAAAAAATTAATGAAGTGGAGTTTTCATGCTAATGTGGATTCATGTGTGGAAGTTTAACTAAACTAGCTGTTCTTGTTCTCTTGTTGCTCTGTGTTACAGGAGTTATGCTGCCGCTGTTCTGTTGGTGCTGCCAGAGCCAGAGTCATGCCAGTAAGGGAGTTTTGTTCTTTTATTTGCAGGAGTTATACTGCTCCCCTGTATATATGTGTGTGTGTGTGTGTGTGTGTGTGTGTGTGTGTGTGTGTGTGTGTGTGTGTGTGTGTGTGTGCATATAAATGCCCCATTTAGTTATACCTGTTGGTTAGTGTTACTCAGGCTCAAACAAGAGCCTGAATTCTCTACCCATACCACCACTTCTGATTCAGGGAGTTGAGTCCATAGCCTTCAACTTTCCAGATTTTTACAGAATATTTGGCTCATACTTTTGGTCTGTTCCTCTTAAAATTTGTGGTTTTCTGGCAAATATGTGAGAACTGAATTCACTAAATAAAGATAGCCCTTTAACTTTCAGTCTTCCTGTCTTTCAGGAAACACATGATAACACAAAACATTTTATTTTATCAACTTTCTAAATTATACAAGCAATATTTAAAATGTGTCCCTGGTTTTTGGCCTTTGCCCCCCCCCAATTAATTTTGGCTTATTTCAGATTTCTTGCGCTGTGAAGTTGAGAGATTTAGTTGAGTGTCAAGTGGATTTTACAAGGAGCTGAGAGCTTCAAGGGAAGAAAAGTTTAGTGCTACTTATGCTAAATCACTTTCATTGTTAGTAGGACAGCAGGTAGTATACTTGCTTTTGATGGAGAAGGCTGTGACTTCTATTCCCAAAGTATGCAGATGTATCGCTGATACTGTACTGTGTTGTACTTTAAAGGGGGTGGATGCTGCAGTCCTATGAATGCACTCTTTTGGAGGAGTTACCATCCATTCCCCATAGCAAAATTACTAGCATTATCATTTTTTTAATGTGGCATAGGCAATTTATTCTTGAAGGGCAACATGCACTTTATTTGTAGATGAAACAATGAAATATAAAGTTTGCTATCAGCAACCTCTTCATTAGTTACAGATCTCTTTAATGTGGAATTATTTAGATGACTTACTTCTGCAGAAATTCTGCATATTTACTGATACTGGTGGATTGTAATAGCAGACATCTGAGTGGCTTTTTATGGTTGAAAATTCCTGAAATGGGTAGTTTTGTCATTATTGGTTCATACATTTTGTTTCATTGCTTACTAGAAGACTGTTCCAAACTACAAATTTAAAACACATTCTAACAAGTAGTGCTGTATTATACAAGGAATATAATTTAATACAATCAAGTTAATACAATCAGGAAGGTGAATCAAAGAATGCATACATGTATGCTTGCTCACAGGATGCAGGAGATCAAAACAGGGGAAGAGACTAGTCACCAATGGAGTCACCCAGAGTTTGGTGCTTTGACTTTTTCTGTTAGGCATATACATCTCAAAAGTAAAAGGAAATATCAAAGGGCTTTGGCCAACTAAGATTGAGATGACTGCAAGCTAGGAGCAGTTATTGAATCCCCAAATGACTTAGCCATCATGCAGGAAGGATTGTCCCAAACAATAACCGGTACCAGAATCATGAATTGAAACTAAATGCCAAGAAATACATTATCATATCCTTTGGGAAGTCATCTACTCCAGGGAACTGCCAAATTGATAATGCCCCCTGAGTAGTGACCCAGTTGTTTGGCATTAGGGAACTTATGTGTACAGTAACCTAACTTTTGACCAACATGTGCCCAGAGTCATAAGAGAGCCTTTCTATATTGCAGAGCTTATAAACAAATTGAATGTAACTAGATCTAGAGATGTTATTGTACCTCTTCATAAAGCCCTCATTAGGTCAATCATTTTGAATAATGCCCACTTTTGTCATGTATCTGTCCAGACCCATGCAACAATGGGAATACCCACAGAGATACCTTATTAAAAAGATACAAGTCCTAAACAATAGGTCTTGCATGGACCACCTCAAAGATTTATCACTATACTCAGTATCCTACAGAGTGCTTAGAGGTTACTTGTCTGACATACAAGGCATCCTCCAACCTAATAAAGATGGACCTACTGAACATCAGCAAGCCAAATGGCATCAACAATACTCAGTCCAGGTATCTAAATTGAATGCTGTGCTACCATTGTTCCAGAGCAGACTATCTATTCAAGTAAAACAAAGCTCATACCTGTCCATATTCAAATGCAACTTGGATCTAAGGATGGGTAATAGAAAATGTACTCCAAGATTGCCTCTCATGCCACTAATGGATAGAGGCAGTTGCTAAATTCTGCATCCCTTACATGGGTCCCCTCAAATAAATAAATAAAAATATGGTATGATCACAGTTAATCTCACTAGGGCTGATATACAATTATCAGCCATGGGATACGTAAGACCAATCAGGAAATTTTAATTCAAGCACCAAAAGGGAAATTGGCTAATCTTAAAATGTCCTCCAAGTGAACCTATGTTGTGGTAGTAAATAGTTTTAAAAAATTGCCATTTTTAGATCACTAAGTGCCCCTCTCACCCTCCCTTCCCCCAGTCTTAAACAGCTTCCAGCACCTCTGAGGGTGATCTCTCTTGTAAAAGAAAAACAGTATATTTGCAAAAAAGAAATCCATTATCCTGGAATCCCCAGAAATTATATACAGTCAGACAGAGAAAGAGAAAGAAGGTGCTGCTCAGTCACCCAGATAGAGGTACAGTGCCAGACTGGAAAGCCTAACACACATTTTTTATTGTGCCTTATCTTAACCATGATATCACCATGAGGAAGGCCATACCATTCTTTAAGGATCTAAAGAGACAATGGGAGGGTTATAACTTTAAGAGGCATAGAACAACCTTCTTCACAGTGATGGAACCTGAACACTCCATCAGATTCTAGGACACAACTAACCTAGGAGGACACAAGGTCTCAGGAACCCAGGATTTGGAGGAAGCTGCAAGAAAAAGTTGAGGAAAAGTGAGTAGCACCAGTAAACTTAATATGGGGCAAAGCTACAAGAGATTTGATGGGGGAAGACTCCTAAAAGTATAAATTTGTTTGCAAGTCCAGGGCAAGATATGAAAGTCATTTTGAGCATTAGAGTGAGTTGTCCTTCCTCAGAGGGGAATGGGACACAAAGCATCCCCCATGCTTGCCTTAGAGGGAAATGGGAAAACATTCTACTTCTTAGGATTTGTCTAATGAGGGAGCCCCAATCTATCTGGACTCAAACTAATTCATTTGAACTTTAAGAGGGCTCAGTAGGAGAATAAGACACTGAGTCCGGCCAAGAAAAATGAGTTAAGGATAGTGTGTTTGAGCATTACCTTGTTGGGATGATACCAGCCTACCTGCATTTTGAAACAAAAGACACCTATTGCATAGGTAGAAGAAGAGGATATTAAATGATAGTTTCTAGTACCCAAGCCCTTTAGAACAGTGGTCATTAAGATGGCCCACAGCCATGTGTTGGGGGGGGGGCACTTAGGCAATGAAAAGACTAGACCTGGACAGATTCTACAGGACAGATGTAAGGAAAGATGTAAGCAAAGTAAATGAAAACTACTCTCCAGATCCAAAAAGTGAGATTTATAAATCCTATAATTCTGATGCCAGTAATAAAGATGACATTTGAAAGAATTGCAAAATTGCAATGGACATCACATGACAGCATGCCTGGTCCAGCAATGGATACCCTTATATACTGATAATCATAGACTCTTCCACTTGGCCACTGTGGTGATCTTTGCCCTTTTCTCCAATATAGTGTAATCTCAGAGTTGGTATATTTCGTTTTGGGGGGACACAGGTGGGTTTGATTATTTTGGATTTGCTTTAAAGTGTTGGTGGTCAAGTGGTTAGTTTCCCGGAGTTACAGTAAGGTGATCCGTGTGTTCGTGAAATTAACTTTTGGTCAACGTCATCTTGATGCTCTGTCATTCGATGAAGTGGCCGTTCAGGAATTTGAAGTAGATCCATATATATATATATATATATATATATGTACATAGGTTTACACCTTATGATTGAATATGTGTATAGTTTACAGCTGTTTAGATTACCATTTATGATCAACTAAACAGCTGGTTGATAGAGCCCTTATCCCACATTTGTGTGATCTCTGAGTTAGTATAAATAATTGGTGAGGGTGTACGGGAGGTGCAGGATGGGCTTTCCCCCTGGCAAAAATGTTGTTTTAATTTATTTTTTTTGTTTATTTCTTTGTTTTGGATTTTTGTATGCCTTGAGATATATACATACAATTTTATATATACATATATATATATATATATATATATATATATATATATATACATATATATATATATATATACATATATATATATATATATATATATATATATATATATATACATATATAAGATAGTAAATGGTAATTTGTAAATACTGAAAAAACATGAGTGCTCATAGCAAAAGAAGAAAGTGCCAATTAAAATAAAGATAAAGATTATGACTATGATTATGATTATGATTATGAACCTATTAAAAGATGAAGTACATAAAAGTAAAACACTGCATAAATGCAAATGCATATTAAAAGTAACAATAAACCACATGACATATAGAATTCCTATGGAAATCCAAATTACATAAAGGTAACAATCATACTATCAGACAAACCATCTTAATAAACATGATGAGGCAGCATTATCGGTGACATATAATATGACTTTCAGTTCTTGAAGCTGCCATCAGTTTGATTAATTTTGTGATAAATGTTAAGGCTGTGTGTCTAAAGCACTATTGTAGTGATATCACACAGCAATCTCATCTGCACTGAGTCATATCTGTCAAATTTCAGTTTGCTTCCTTGCCAGACACCAATTGCCTGTAACTCCGGTTCACAGTAAATTTAAAAAGTCAGAAAAAGTCATTTAAGTTTAACATGTTCAGTACTTTTTTACCTTAATTCTTAATTATAAATCATTCTCACATTTAGGACAAGAAGCAGACACAACTTAATAAAAAGCAAACTCTGTGCATAACTAACTGACTAAATAAATAAGAAGAGGCAGGACAAATAGGGAGAAAGATTGATATTGTGTGTATTTTTTACAAATCTTTTTGTCTTGAAGGTTTTGCGATGTGTATTGTATATATTTTCATCTACTTAGATAGAAAGATTTAATAACCTAGTACTAAAGAAATGTAGCCAGACACACAATGACATTTTACTTACTTAGATAAGAAGTAAAAGGAACCAATCCCAATAAAGATGCAAACTATGTATGTACCACTGTTCCATTCACAGTTATTGTATGTGATCCGTTGAGGTAAACTTGGATTGGAGCCACAGTTGTAATTTGCATAGATTATTCTATGAAAAAATATAAAATCATGCATTGCTTGTAACTGCTATATATAACTTAGATCTGATGAAGCTCTGACAAGGGTGAAAACACTCATCTCTTGTTTTAATTTAGTAAACTGTATTTTAAATAAGCAATACCAGCTTGAATTGTGTTTTCATACTTTTAATAAGAATGCAAAGTGATCTATGGCACGGATCTTACATAATAAGTTTTGACAAATGTCTATTTTAATAATCTGTATGCTGATATTGAGTAATCATTCCTGTAAAATGAGTTTCCTTTTTTGCTTTATATATTTTTTATGTATAGATAGGTGTATATACACAAGTACACCCACACACACTCTCACATGCACATACACACAAACATGTGTGTGTGCATTCAGAAATAATTAACGTCCCAATGGTGAGGAGGCCCAACGCCACATATAGGGAAGCTCTCTGCCTGCAGGATCAGGCCTCCTAACAACCCTGGGCATTCAGACTAATTAATACTCATTTTATGTGCGAGTTGAATGAAAAATATTTTTGATTACATAGTTTACCGTAGTTAAAAAACATTTCCACAATGACATCAAGGACATAAGAAAAAGATGAATACAACCCACAGTAACAGTAGAAACCAAAATGAACTGCAAAATGTTCTTTAGTTATGGAAGGAAAAATAACAACCAACTTTGCCATAAGCTTATTCATAATTGATATAGCTACTCCAATCCAGTGGTTATTGTCAACATATAAATAAACATAGTTCCAACTTCACCTCAGAGACATCTATTCCAAATCCACTTATCCCTGATGGAATCAGGCCAATCATCACAAAAAGCCAGTACTAAAGGGACTCTGTAAAATGAAGACTATATTACCCAGAGGGCCCTACAACATACTTGGTTGTGTAATTAATCTCACTAAGCAAACACATTAGTAGATTCAGTCCTCATCCTCATCTTTAACCTGAGTCCTGCATCTGGCTTTGTCCCATGGGAGTAGCACACAGCTGTTCTGATTCCACTCCACAAGGGTGTCTTCACCACAGACCCTTGGAATTGCAGACCCAACAGCCTAATGAGCCTGATATGTGAAGCCATGGACAATTATTACTGGCCTACTTAACTATGACACCAAAAATCTCAGCATACTTTACCTACAGCAATTTAGCTTTGTTAAGGGCAGAACCTGTATAATGAATCTGGTGAACTTCTTTAAGAGAGTTACCAAAACTGTATTCTGTGAACAAGCTGTCCACACAGTATACCTGGACCTCACCAACACATTCAATACCATACCATATGCAAGTGTAATGAGCAAGTTGAAGGAACTCCAAATGGACCCATATATGGTTAGGTGGATAGTCAGCTTGCTTAGAGAGAAGGACCCACATGATAATAGTTTGGAGTGCATCTTCTGACGGGATGAATGTGACCAGTGGAGGTCTGCACCCCACAGGGATCTGTGTTGGGATCTCTGTTGTTCAGCATCTACTTCTCAGATCTCTACTTATCAAACAATGATCTTGGGTTAACAAAGTTGATGGGTAATTGTACGCTCATCTTCCTGCCCCCCTCTGACATATAGGCACTTCAGCAGAAGCTTACAGTTGTCAATAGCTAATGTATTAAAATGGACTCAAGCTCAGCACCAAAAAGTGTAACATTGTAGCATTTGGTAAGCACCCTCCCAAGCTCCAGCTTATAACAAAGATAACACACCACTTCAAAATGGAAAGTTCATAAGAAACCCAGACACATCAGTGGAAAGCTACCTTATGTTTGACCATTACATTACAACAGTGGTTAGGAATTCCTTTTACTTTGTCCAGCTCATAGCTAAAGATACATCTTCCAAATCAAAAGAAGTCCTCACCTCCTTGTGCTCCACATTGATTAGATCCTTCATTGAGTACAGCATACCCTTTGGAAAAACACAGAGGTTTGTTAATAAAAAAATTAGAGGCCTGAAAGATCTGAACTACAAAGAAAGACTGGAGGCTTTATCCATGTACTCATTTTCTTATAGACTCCTTAGGGGTGACCTGTGTCTGTATTACATGGCTATAAGGGATCCAGTAGTTAAATAAGTCTTTTTCTTCAAAAAATCAAACAGTCCAGCTAACTCTTTCATGTCAGAATTGTAATCTAGTCTAACAAATAAATAAGACAAAGAGGAGGGATCAATTTGTCAAAATTTGTCGTACAGCACCTACCACCTTTTTGGAACAACCATCCTTTTTGTATTAAGCAGTGTGACTCACTGTCTGTGTTTAACAAGGAGTTGGACAGCTGGATGGGTGTTCATAAACTCACCCCTGGTATGACTGAGCCTAGCTCTGCTTGAAAAGAGAGGCAGGGTGTAAACATGGGTAATAACAAGGTGTCAGTATTGCATGTTCCTGTGAGGGCAGAGATTCCTTAAATAAGTAAAATTCAGAAGATTTGTGAGAGCAGTGTGCATGTGTGTGTGTGTGTGTGTGTGTGTGTGTGTGTGTGTGTGTGTGTGTGTGTGTGTGTGTGTGTGTGTGTGTATGTGTGTTTGTAAGCAAACAGGGAACAGACTCAGCAATAGTACGCTTATGGGGGTGTGGAGTTTTTGAGTTAGGAGATGCCCAACATCAAAATGTATGTAGCGTTGGCAAAGGTAAATGAGGTGATGGGTATGAAAAGAGACAGAGAAGGGCGAGTGAAAGAGGGTGGGCATCAGCAGTGCAGAACAATAGGGAAGGGTTGATACTGAAGTAACAATTATTACAGAGAGAAGAGGGATTACCTGCATCTTTTCAATTAAATGCACAATTGCATGCTGTTGAAAGAGCAGTGAAATTTTAGGTTAGAGATGCTACAACTAGAAACCTTTGGAAAAAATCCCAGTATGAAGGAGGAGACAAATCCTTATACTAGCAAAGTAGAAAGACAAAACAATATGTACAGTGGGAGAAATAGAAAGTTGAGAAGATAAGGAGGTGAAAAAATGGACAGTAGGAAGCTATGAGAGTAGTGTGGTTTGAAGGACGGGAATGTCTAGGATATAGTAGTTAGTGGATTGTAGAAGAATGTGTAGGTCAGGCAGGGAAGGAAATGGGGAGCTGGGGTCATGAATGAACAACACAGAAGGGTGGAGAACACTGGCTAGGAAGTGTCTGCAGCAGGATGCAAACTGCTTATGAATAAGAATTCTGAAAGGACATGGCTAATCTCTGCTCCAATTAAGAAAAAGTTGAAGGACTGGAGTATACTGGCAAAGAATGCAGAGAAGTGTGTTGCAGAGCGAGAAAACTGATGGCACTTTCAATGGTTTATGGTGAACATAGGAGAATACTTAATTAATGGTTTCACATGCAGATATAGATGGAACAGCATATGGATTGTATGTTGATGTTGCTGGGTGCTGGGTGCTGAAGACAGGCATGCTTCATATGTTGTGGGCTGCTGTCTCATTAGTGACTTATGGAAGAAGTGCATCCTGCTGGGGAACAAATTATTTGGTAAGTTTAGTCTTAGGAAGTAGATGTTCTTACACTCTGGAGTTGAGCAAAATTTAAAAGGGTAAACCTAGTAAATGTGTATTTAGCAGCAGGTAGCAGCTGGTCCTGATTTAAAAGGAGATATAATCTCACAAAGCATAATGTTACAGGTAAAAGTGCAAGTGATGGATATAAACAACAGAAGGAGATGTTTGTGTTTGTAGACTTAGAAATTCTTCTGATAGTGTAAAGAAACTTAGACAATTTTGTGACAGATAAAGTTTTTTTTTTCATGAGTTATATTTTGTAGCATTTAATATCAATGGCTTGCCAGAAACCTTAATGGTGTTCTGGTGTTCCTTCTGTTCCATAGCAAGAACATGTGCTGGTAATCATTTTGGTAGACAAGTCTTCTTCATGCCAAGTTGTGAGTGACAAACAGCACATTAATGCATGTAGAAAATGGCCACTGTGCCTGTTCATATGTTTATACCAGCAGTCTTAGGCCTCTATGATGGCCAGCACTGTGGAACATCCATTGCTAAAAGGTGCTGCAGAGGAGTAAGTCCTAACATTGAAAAGAGCCATGGGTCAGCAGCATTTATGCCCAGACTAGAACAGCCCATATTCCTCCAATATTGAAAACATTACTTATTTAACATTAGATTAGAAGGCAGCTAGTAATATTAAGTTAAAAGTCAGATTACATTCTGACACAAAAAAAGTTATAGATATGCTGAAGGATTTAAGATGAAAAGAGGGGAAAAAGAAATGAACAGTTTGCTTTCCAATGAACTGTTAATATAAATATTATTATTTATTAAATGTAAAAAAGCATCATAAGTAACTGGAAACTCCTTTTCCTGCTGTTCATATCACAAAACTGATATTAGAGGACATCTGACTGGGAGAGCAGCAAAAATCAGTTGAAGTAGCATAGTTTACATCTTAATGGATTCACATAGTGAATTCATGGTCATCTGTCATCAGGTTATGGAAAGAGCATAGAAATTCAAATGCATTAATGTCTCATCTAAAGAAAAAAAATTTGAAGGGGGAATTAATGCCTGGAGTCCATCAGCAATTCATTATTTAGGTTCATAGGTAAGTACTAGGCTATCTGCCCAAGGGCATCTATAAGCCTAGACAGAATATGTTGGCTTTTGCCGTCCCCTTAGATTAGTTCCCTGTGCCTCTGTCTAGCAGAGCCATTAGTTCCTTGTGGCTCTGTCCAGCAGAGCCACTGCGGTGATCCCTGAGGTAAATTTTCTGTTTCCCATCCACTCGTCAAGATTTCTCTTGAAGAGTGTTAGTGAGGGGCTCTGCCTAATGTAGATTGGAATCCTGTTCCAAAGCCCAGGGAGTCTCTGGGACAGGAATATATCCCTCCAGCACATCCTATTTATCGTTGTGGTGAGGTTTAAATCCCTAGAGCATGTGGGTCTTGGGGATTTGTTTTTTTTTTTTTTTTTTAGGTGGAGCATGTCCATCAATTCTGGGTTGGACATGGCCTTGTATGTCAGGAAGAGATCACCTCTGAGTAAGCAGTATGCAACCGAGTACAGCTGGAGTTTCTTCAGTCGGGTTGCATAGGGCATCTGTTTGAGGCCAGTAATCCACTTGGTGAGGTACTTCTGTGGTCTTTCCAGCTGTTGCAGGTGTCTTGTAAGGTACATCCCAAATGGGGCATTGTACTCTATGATGGGTCTGATGAGTGATGAGTAGAGGGGCACAATAACCTCTTTTGTTCTAGATGCAAACCCTTTTGCGATTAGGTGGGCCACATAGAAGGATTTTCTAACCACCTTGGCAATATGATTATCAAAGGAGAGATTACTATCTACTTGGGTCCCCAGATCCCTTATTATACTTTCTGTATTTAGGGAACTACCATGTATGTGGTAGTTTGTGGGTACTTTGTTTTTTTCCAAAGGGGATGACTATGCACTTTTTGGCACTTAGCTTGAGGCCATGATTTTGACACCAGGTATCCATCTCAGTGAGACCCTTCTGGAGGATGTCTGTATCAGCTGGAGAGTCAATTATGGCCCCCAGTTTGCAGTCATCTGTGAACTTGGTCAGCCATAGTCCTCCTGTGCTTGCCTGTACCTCTGAGAGGTATATACCGAACAGGAGGGGTCCCAAGACTGAACACTGGGGGACGCCACTTGTAACCGGTTTAGAGTCGAACCTAGAGCCTGCAACTCTCACTGTGTGGGTTCTATCCATGAAGAGCCAATTGGCAACCCATCTCGTGACATAGGGGTTTATGTTTAGGCTGGTGAGCTTGTCTATAATACCAGAACGGGGAATGGTGTAGAAAGCCTTTGTGAGGTCTAGGTAGCCTGTGTGGACCTCCTTTCCCTCATCTAAAGCCTTGGTAACTGTCTCAAAGAAGTCCACCAGGTTTAGGAGGCATGGTCTGCCCTTAACAAAGCCAAACTGGGTAGGGTCCAATGTTTGGAGGTTCTCAATGTCTCTGTTAATGAGTTCCATGATGATGCGCTCCATAGCCTTGCAGACCAGGCTAGTCAGGCTTATAGGGCAATAGTTCCTGGGGTCCGTTGTGGCTCCACCTTTGTGGAGCAGGATAACTGTTGCTGTGCGCCACTCTATGGGTATGTAACCTGTAGAGAGGCTGAGTTTGAACAGTGTGTTTAGGTGAGGGGTTAGTTCATTTTAGAGCTCAGGTAAAACACAGCCTGGGACCCCATCCGGTCCCATTGAAGCTGTGTTTTTGGCTTTGGATAGGGCTGTTTTAACCTGTGTGTCAGTGATTGCTGTGGCACTACATTCTTCTAGTATGGTTATGGGCCCTTTAGGGGGTGAGAGGAGAGTGAAGTTTGCACTAAACCTGTCTGCCAGAATGTTGCAATATCAGTCGGTTCAGTGTATTTTGTGCCATTCTGCACTAACTCAGAGCAGATATGAGAGTTTCCACTTAGGTTCTTGACATAGCTAAAGAACATTTTGTGGTTATCTTTGGAGTTCTTGGCAATTTTTCTTTAGACGCTAGCGTTGGATGATTTTATGAGGGATCATAGTTTCTTGCTGATACTGATCAGGGATGTCTTTCCTTCATGGGATTTTACTCTTTTATGTACAGCTTGTTTATGGCAGGGGTCCACCAGACTGGTTTCCTTTTCTTGGAGGAGTGAGTCTTGGTTTTGGTTGGGATAGCATGATCCATGCATTCTTGCAGGTGCTCATAGAGTGCCTTTGTAAGGGATTCAGCAGCTTGGACAGCATTGTCCTTTAGCATGGGGGCTGTGAACCTTTCCACCTCGATCTTAAGTAACCTGAAGTTTGCTTTTGAAAAGTTTTTCAAGGTGGTTTCCTTGATTATTTTATAGCATTTTGGCACAATATGGGAAATGACAATGTATTTATTTATTTATTTTACATTTGTTGACCGGGATAGTCAGACTGGATATATGTCCATTTTTAGCAGAGGCCAGAGGAGATAAGCTCCACATACCAAAAAAGAGACAGTACATACATCACTGAGTGATAAACTCAGGCAGACATGTTTAGAAAAATATAAACAAAGAATACAGGCAGATATCAATATATACAATGTGCAGACTTGCATCTGATTTGCAGAGGTGTATCAGAAAATGTGAACATAGAATATAATCAGATCTCATAATTCAAAATACTTAGACATTCAAATGTTATGAGGCATAGATACTTGGCTAAACAGCAGGTTGGGTAGCAAGACATGTATTAGTGAAGTTGTTGCTCAGGTTTAGAACAGGAGCACAGCCAATGAGATGTGAGGTATTTTTTGAGTTCTTTTTTAAATAGGGGTAGTGAGGTTTCCTTGGTAATGGTAATAGGGAGTAGATTCCAGATTTTACTGGTTGAATTGGCAAATATAACATCGCCTGCAGAGTTGTTGGATTTTTGGGTCAGTATCATTAGTTTATCAGCTGAGCGTAATGGCCTGGGGGCCACTATGAGGGGTAAGAATATTTTGCAGGGCAGGGGTGTTATCAGGTTGATGGAGTATTTTATGCACTACTATAAGCTAGTTGAACTGTAGAAGGGTAGGATACTCTAGCCATCCCAGTGCTTTGAGGTTCTGGCAATGGTGGGTCCTAAAAGCCATGCCAGTAGTGAATCTGGCTATATGATTGTAACATCCTGATAATTTGTTGAGATCAATTTTGGATAGGTCGGTGAGTACAGGGGAGGCATACATATGGGTAGAGAGGAGGTGTGATCTTGCAATAGCTACCCTAGCTGGGGGGGGGAGAATGAGGAAAGGTTTGTCTCTGTACAGGGAGCAAAGTTTTTTGTTAATGGACTTAATAGTGTGATTGACATGTTTATCAAATTTAAGGTTGTTGCCTATTACTACTCCTAGAAACTGTTTATGGTCATCAGGGGAGATAATGGTGTCATTGCTAGATTTGATGTTGAAGGAAGGAGGAGAAATTCTACTGTTATGGGAGAAAAGTAGTAGCTTGGTCTTGTTAGGATTTAGAAGCAGGTGGCGATTAGCTAGCCATGTTTCTACTGCGCTGAAAGTGGTCTGGGTGAGGGTTAAAAGTTGTGTAGGAGAGGAGGCGGAGCATATTAACATTGAGTCATCTGCATATTGGATGCAGGTGGCTTCTGGGATGGTGGTGTGCAGATCATTGATAAAGATAGAGAAATATAGGGAACCTAGTACGGACCCTTGTGGAACACCTAGGGTTAGAAGAAGTTGTAATGACAGTTTGTTCTGCCAGAAGACAGCCTGCTGTCTACCATTTAGGTAGGAGTGAAACCATTGTTTTGTGTGTTGGTCTTAACCGATGGTTTATAGGGTATTGAGCAGTAGCTGATGGTTGACGATATCGAAAGCTTTTGAGAGATCTAGGAAGAGTGCTGAAGATAGTTTGTTGTTGTTACAATAAAGATTGATGACATTAGAGAAAGATAGAAAAGCTGTGGTGGTACTGTGGAATGGCCTAAAGCCGTGCTGAGAGTCAGCGAGCTTTCTGTTTTGAATAAGAAAGTGCATGATTTGTTTGTGTATGCATCTTTCCATGATTTTAGCTAGTGGGGAAAGAATGGCTATAGGTCTAAACTTAGATAATTCTGTGGAACTTCCGCCTTTATGGAGAGGTATAACATGTGACATTTTCCATATTGCTGGGATGAATCCTTCTGAGATGGATCTGCTGATCAGAATAGAAATGGGAAGTGCTATGGCATCAGCTGCTTTTTGAAGATATTCAACTGGGAGGTGGTCGGCAGCTAGTGTAGTAGGTTTTAGCTTTTTGAATAAGGTCCGGATCAGGTTGGTAGGTTCAGTTTGAAAGGTAAAGGTGGGTTGGGTGCTGGATGGATCAGGGCTAGATGTGCCACAGCTGGTGTTTGTGTCAGATGGAGTGAGATGAGTACTTAGAGACTGGATAGTTTCAGTAAAGAAGGAGTTGAAGCAGTTTGCAATTTATACAGGAGATTTATCAAGGGCAGCTGATGGGGTAGGAGTGGTGGAACAGCCTGGGTGGAGAAGATTGTTAATACCAGCCCAGAACGTTTGAGGTTTTAGCTGATATTTTTGTTGTAGGAGGGTGTGGTGACTTTTTGTCTAGAATGACAGATTTTTTGGTCTGGTTCCTTAGCTGCCGGTATCTTACTTGGTCCATAGGGGCTTTGATAACATGCCACCTGGCCCAAGTACTGTCTCTTAGTTTAATTTTGTTTTTTCTTTCTTTAGATAGCCATAGTACAACTGTGACTTTTACATGGATGGTACGGGTAGGAGTATGGTGGTTTAGGATAGCCAGAAATCTGGTACTGAAATACTCAACTGCTTCTTGTAATGGGAGTTATTTCAAGACATTCAATTACAACTTATAGAAAATATGGTCTGTATTATTATTTTAGTGAATATGGAGGAAGGCAAATATGTTTTTTTAAATAGATGACATGCAACAGTTGATTAACATATATATTTGTGAAGATGTTAATCAGAATGAGAATCTGGGAATTAAAAATGACAAGATCAAAATGACTTTACCAGGAATTTAAAAAGCAGTTCTTAACCTGGGGTTGAAGTTTTTTCCTACTACTTTACATCACTTACGTGTTTTGAAATATGGCATATTTCATTTGAGGTTTCAGGTTTGGCCATTTTGGGTCAGTCCTAAACTCCTTGATCTCTCTCTCTCTTAAAACCCGGCTGCCTCATGGTTTTGGCGTCTTTTCAGGCTTGCTAGTTGTTGCTGAAGCACCTACCAAGGGGAAAAAACACTGAGAGAAGAAAAGGAGCCACTTTTGTGATTTTAAGTATTTTCTTCTGATTTTTTTGTTAAGTTTTACTGCTTTGCCGCCTACCTTTTGGCATTTTCTGGCTTGCTAAAGTTTATATCTATAACAGTAACAGTACTTGGAACACATCTAGAGCCTGTTTACTGTATTTCCTGTGTTGCACTTAATTTAAAATCATTTTTTTCTCTAAAAACTGCATTTTACCTGATTTTGGCCTAGCACTCAAGTGTGGGGTAATTTATTGCACTGTTGTAATTATTTTGCTGCTTGTGTATCTCTGCTACCTTTAAACTACAACAAAAAGAAAAGAAAAAAAAAATCTTGCTTTTTTCCCACTTTCTGAAAGTTAAGAAAGTTCAGTTACAGATTTGCTGTTCTGAACTGTTTGGAAGTTTCTAGAAGGCCAGTGCTTGCTTGGGCTAAATGGAAGTCTCTGTGTTCACCAGTGGGAGTGGTTAACACTGCCTGCCTGTCCCTGGAGGTGTGGTTACTACCTAGAAGCTGTAATTTTATTGGCCATTCTTGGTCAATTCCAAACTCCTTGATCTCTCTCTCTCTTAAAACCCTACAACTCTCTTTTTGTGCGTTTTTGCGCACTGAGCAGCGTCGGGCAGCGCTGCCTAAGCAGGTTTAAACTATTC
The DNA here is from genome assembly GCF_019279795.1 of Protopterus annectens. Lineage (NCBI taxonomy): Eukaryota > Metazoa > Chordata > Ceratodontiformes > Protopteridae > Protopterus > Protopterus annectens. The sequence continues at coordinate 1,921,211,237 of NC_056725.1, forward strand.
CAGGCTCCAGAAAGTCTGCTCTTCACTTTTTCCCTTAGAACTGTTCAAACTCTCAAATTAATCACTCTATTCTCTTTCTAAAGCCCTGCACTTGCTCAGCTCTTATAAGGAAACACTAACTAACTAAAGCACTACACCCTCCTTGACTTCTCATAAGTATTAGGCTCCCAATTGGTCCTTCCTGATCAAGTGAAAAATCATTTCCCTTCCCTAATCTGATCAGTAAAAAAACAGTTCCCTATACTAATCTGGTATGTCCAAGGGTCAGTTTCAAGGTTACTCTCCAGTCCAGCTGGTGAATCTGGGAATTTTGAGGCAATGTTACAATTGCCTTATGTACACAGACAACCCTCTCCTCGTTCCAACAAACTCTAATACATGTGAGAGATGCAGTTACACAGCCAAACTGGAGGCAGAGCTCTCTCAACCCAAGACTGGCACAGTCAGGAGGAAAAGGTAACCACCTACACCACAAATCCAGTCTCACACAGACCTATTGCATCTGCATACCCAGCACATAAACACACAAAAACATACTCGGGGGCTCTAAATAAAAATCTGCCTAAACAGCAAAGACCTCCTAAGCAGATATCCAAGCAACAGCCACCCCTCAACAATACCCACGAATCACATATCTCACAAAATTAGTGTGCCTCACAGTCACAGCCCTTAAGGCCAAACAACACACCAAATACGCTTGTTATAGGGGACTCTATTGTCCGGCACACTGACATCCCACTCACCAGACTGAACAAGGAGAAGGTCACTGTAAGCTGCCTGTCGGGTGCCAGGATCCACCACACAACGCAAGCACTCAGGTCACTCCAAAGCAAGTACAAGTACAACTCGTTCATTGTCCATGCTGGTGTGAATGACCTGAGACGTAACTCCCTGGACTACATGAAAAGAGACATAGAGGATCTCTCTGACCATGTAGCCCAGGCTGGTATGACCCTGACCTTGAGTAGCATCTTGCCCTCACCAAGAATGATGCCACAGTATAAAGACAAAATGATCAGTTTCAACAATTGGCTAAAATATTGGTGTCATTCAAAGGGGATCCAGTGTCTGTCAGCCTGGGATGACATGCTCGATAAGCCACGTTGCTTCACTAGGGACGGCTTGCACTTGTCACCCTTAGGCTTTTGTATACTGGCCAAGGCTCTTGCCACCCCCATAGTGCCTTTTTTAGGCAAGGCTCAAAGGACAAACCCACCTCCATAGACAACCCAAGGATAAAAAAACTAAAGGTAATGCTACTCAATGCCAGAAGTCTAAACCTCAAGATGCACGCACTCAAGACTCTCCTCAGTATGGAGAAAATCGATGTCTGTGCAGTAACAGAAACCTGGTTCAAGGCTCCTGAGAGCACCCCAGTACTACCAGGTTATAACTCATACCATGCGTTTCGGCCCCAAAACTCGGACCGAAGCACAAAAGGAGGGGGAGTATCTATATTCATTAAAGATACCTACACCTCCAGGTTAGTGGCACTGCACGAAGCATCAGAAACCATCCATGTGCAACTAACAGCAGGCAAAACTGCCTTTCAGTTTGTAGCCTGCTACAGAACACCATCCCTATTACAGGAACCCCACTTGGCATTCCTGAGAACACTGGAGAATATGAAGGTCTCTCCAAACACTATGTTATTGGGTGACTTCAACTACCCAAACATTGATTGGGAAAACTACTCAAGGCCAAACACCCTCGCCCAATGGTTCTTTGAATTTATAAACTCTAACGCAATGGAACAACTGGTCACCACTCCCACAAGAGGGAACAACATATTGGACCTGGTCATCACCAACATGGGGACTCTATGTTCCACACCAGAGGTAAACCCTTCACTGGTAAGATCAGACAATAAGCAAATTTCCCTGGACATCCATATCCCATCCCCACCCCCAGCCAATGAAATCACTGTAAAGAATTTCTCAAAAGCCAACTTTGCACTTCTCAAGACTGAGGTGGAATCCTTCAAAGCCCCTGGGCCAGAGGATAATACAGCCCAATCCGCAGAATCCTTTACAAATGCATTCTATGAGCACCTGCAGGAATGCATGGATTGTGCTATCCCAAATAAAACCAAGACTCACTCCTCCAAAAACAGGAGACCGGTCTGGTGGACCCCGGCCATAAATAAACTATACAACAGAAGGAGGAAGCTACTACATGACAGAGCAAAATCCCAAAAAGGGAAGGCATCTCTGATCAGTATTAGCAAGAAACTTTGATCCCTCATAAAATCATCAAAGGCCAGTTTCGAAAGAAAAATTGCCCTAGACACTAAAGATAATCACAAGGCTTTCTTTAGTTATGTCAGGAACATGGGCGGAAACTCTCAGATATGCTCTGAATTGTTGCATGACAGTACAAAATATACCGAACCTACAGACATAGCCAACATCCTGGCAGACAGATTCAATGCAAATTCCCCCCCCCCTATCGCCCCATAAGCCTGACTAGTCTGGTCTGTAAAGCTATGGAGCGTATTATCATGGAACTCATAAACAAAGACATTGGGAGCCTCCAGACACTGGACCCTACCCAATTCGGCTTTGTTAAGGGCAAATCTTGCCTCATAAACCTAGTTGACTTCTTTGAAACAGTTACCAAAGCCATAGATGAGGGCAAGGTAGTCCACACAGCCTACCTGGACCTCTCAAAAGCCTTCGACATAATACCCCACTCGGGCATCATAAATAAGCTTACCAGCTTAAATATCAACCCCTATATCACAAGATGGGTTGCAAACTGGATCAGAGATAGAGCCCATATGGTCAGAATCGCAGGTGCCATGTCCAAATCCAAGCCAGTTACAAGTGGCATCCCACAGGGCTCAGTTCTGGGACCTCTCTTGTTCGGTATATACTTCTCTGAGGTTCAGGCTAACACGGGGGGATTATAGCTGACAAAGTTCTCATATGACTGCAAACTGGGGGCCATAATCGAATCTCCAGCTGACACAAGCATCCTCCAAAAGGGTCTCACAGAGACGGATGCTTGGTGCCAGAGCCACAGCCTCAAGCTAAATGCTAAAAAGTGCATAGTCATCCCCTTTGGGAAAAACAAGGTGCCCACAAATTACCACATAGGTGGTAATCCATTAAGTACGGAAGAAGTAATTAGAGATTTGAGGACCAACATAGATAGTAATCTCTCCTTTGATAATCACGTTGCCAAAGTGATTAGAAAGACCTTCTATATAGCCCACCTTATCACGAAAGGGCTCACATCTAGATCAAGAGAGGTCATTGTGCCCCTCTACTCGTCACTCATCAGGCCCATAATTGAATACAATGCCCCTTTTGGGATGTACCTTACCCGACACCTGCAGCAACTGGAGAGACCCCAAAAGTACCTCACCAAGAGAATCATGGGCTACAAACAGATGTCCTATGCAGCTCGACTAAAGAAACTCCAGCTCTACTCAGTTGCTTACCGCCTACTCCGAGGCAATCTATGCCTGACGTACAAAGCCATGTCAAACCCAGAATTAATGGACATGCTCCACCTCAAAAAATCCAAGTCCCTTAGAGCTACACGCTCCAGGGACCTAAACCTCAGCGCAAAAATAAATAGGACATGCTGGAGGGACAGATTCATTTCCCAGAGGCTCCCCTCACTCTGGAATAGAATCCCAATTCATGTTAGACATAGCCCCTCGCTGACCATCTTCAAGCGAAATCTGGATGCGTGGATGGAAAATCGCAAATTCACCCCTGGGATTTCTTCTGTGTCCCTGCTAGACAGAGGCACAGTGAACTAAACTTAAAAGGGTACCTTCTGTGACCTACTTTACAGAGGCAGAGTAGGCTAATCTAATAGGGAGGCGGAAGCCAAATACACTCTGGCTAGGCTTATAAATGCCCTAGGGCAGATAGCCTAGTATCTACCTATGAACCTATTTGGTATGTAAATTGCATGTATTACATTTTCAAGTATAGTGATAATTTGGGTGATGCCTCCAATGATTTTAATTGTATTAATAATGATAGTTGTGATGACAGTTTTTATTCATGTGTGTCTGAAGTGGGGGTGAATCTGAAATAAATGCATACTGCGTATTTAAAACAGATAATATTAAGTATTGCAGTTCATTTTTGCCTCCTTTTAATAATGAAGGGGATCAGCATTGTTCAGCTATGCTTAACTTTACTGTGGAACAAAAATATAGGGAATTCATGAGTAATAAACATTTAATTTGTTATAATTTAACTAAAAACGAATGGTGAGCTTTAAAGGACTTGTAAGTTCAACATGAATTAATTGTTAAGCCTACTGACAAGGGCAACAAGACTGTGATTATGCACTATAAAATGTGTAAGGAGCATATAAATGATAGTAATGTATATGAAAAAGTTTATTTAGCTGTATATGTAGAGTCAATGAAACAATATGAATTATTACTGTATAGGAGACATAGATTAGGATATTTTTCTAAGGAAGATGTAAAAAAAAAAGATTTGCAGTTAAAGGATGCAGTATGACCACATTTTATTGTTTAAAGAACACACTTCTTGTGCAGTGAAGGCAGCCAGCCAAAATTAACATAAATCACTAAAAAAAACTGTTCAAACACTAGGTTAACAATTTAGAGGTTGAGCGCTGTCATTTCTTATGTAATTGAAACTTCATCAGAACAAAAAATAATTCTACCATTGACCTTTTAAATTCACCCACCACTTAGCCAACAACCAATGACATGATATCTCTAACGCACAACTGTTATTTAAAAAACACAAAAAACACAGTGCAATATTTCAGAGCTCATTCATCCCTTTAAACAATGAAGTAATAATAATAAAATAAAAATAAACTACTAATAAAAAAACTAAAAGCAATCTGAAAAAATGCTGACTTTAAAAATATGTAATTTTTTTGTGTAAATATATATAAATATAAATATATATAAAATACAATAGCCACTTCCAGAAATACACGTGGAGTTCCAGGCAGAAATGCTGACAAATTCGGCAATCACCACAACCAAGACTCTTTTGAATGAGATGCAAGTCCAATGAACAGTACTACAAACATTCGTACTTATAAAAACTAGTTTATTTAAACACGTTAGCGCTTTCACCTACTGGCTTCTTCAGACGTACAAAAAAAACAATGCTACTACATTAATTAAATAGTCTACCTGTAAATCCTATTGGATAAGCCAGATAATGAGTCAGATAATGAGTCATCTACTACATTTAAAACTGTACTGACCCTAGGAATTAAAACATAGAATAAAATTATGCAGTTGACAAAAAGAAAAAACCTATCTCTGTATATAAATTCCTATAACTAAATATGTATTGCATGTAAAGACAGATCTAAATATCTACCTCATACATAAGATAAAATAAAATAATGATGATAAATAATGTCTATCTCATACAAGTACACTAGTAACTAAATCATAACTGCATAAGAATGTACATTCACATAAAGCGCATTACAATGACATATAAAAACAATGTATGTATAAATAAATATATGAATATATGAACATATATATACACCTATATATATAAAAGTATAAAAATATTGTATGGAAGGTGACGCTACGCAATAATAAACAGCTAAATGCTGGGACAACACATACAAAAATCTAGCTAAACCTCTTATGAATCACTGACGATTCATGGGTTTCCTACACCTCTTCTTTCTAAGTACAGGTTTAATATTCACCCTTTAATTTAGGCCGGGTGACTTATCAGATTTACACCTGATGATCCATTTCATTTCACATTCCAGGGTGTCATTAATCAAATCCCCTCCTCTAGGGTTCTCAAACACTTCTTGCATGACAGAAAACGTAAATGTGTGTAATGGACCAGCACCTTTAACATGTTTTGCTAGTGCATTTGTTTCTGTCCCCATTCTAATGTGATATAGATGTTCCCTAACTCGTTCTCTCAAAGGTCTGTTAGTTTTACCTATGTAATATGAACTACATGCTGAACATCTAGCTAGATATATCACATTCTTACTTGTACAGTTCGTGCCAGTATTGAACCTATAAACATGATTACTAATAGGATGTACAAAGGTAGTATTAGTATCAATGACTGTGCATTGATTACATTTACCACAGGGAACCGTGTTGTATCCAATATCCCGGGACTTCACACCTTTCCTCATTGACATCTTACAACACAACATGTTCCTTAAATTGGGTTTGTTCTTATAAACAGTCTTGGGTTCAGGACCCACCAACTCAATAATTTGTTCATCTAACCTGAGTACGTCCCAATGCCTAACCAATGAATCCTTAATACATAATGCATCCCTGGTATAGAATAGGGGAGCTCTCACAACTTCTGCTACTGGCCTATCACTATGAGCCTCATTGTCATATTGTTCAGAAAAGTAGGGTTTAGCCACAGTATCTCTAAGGGGATCAACATTGTTTAAAACGTACTCAAATACACTGTCACTATAGCCTCTGTCAAGGAACATAGTTCTAAGTCGACCTATCTCCTCAATGTATCCTTCAGTACTAGGATTCAATCTAGACGCTCTCATTAATTGACTCTTCAAAATGTTGTCAAAGACATATTTCGGATGCATACTCTGCCGGTGTAGAAAGGTGTTCCTGTAGCATGACTTCCTATGAATGGAAGTATTGATCAACCCAGAGGGTAATCTAGTAATGTTAACATCCAAAAAGGAAATAGAATCCAGGGAGTAACACAAAGTAAACTCTAAAAAATCAGTGGAATTATTAATCTTATCAACAAACACTAACAGTTGTTCAACTTCCCCATGCCATATAAAAAAGAGGTCATCTACAAACCTCTTATAGCAGCTGACCTTCTCTTTAAACATATTTGTATGAGAAAGGAAATCCACCTCCCATTGTGCCATTACAATGTTGGCGTAGCTATTGGCACAAGGAGTGCCCATAGCTACGCCATCCTTCTGTAAGAACATCTCCTCTCCAAACATGAATACATTGTTATGCAGAATAGTTTCCATAAAAAGACACAACATATCAACCATACTATCAGTATAGGAGGAGTGTAAGTGCAAGAACCTCTGCATATATAATATCCCTATCTCATTTGGTATCTTCGTGAATAAACTCACTACGTCTAGAGTCACTAAAACGTACTCACTAGAGTCACTCACTGATTTCAACTCATCATACAAATCCAACAGAAATTGCTTGCTGTCCTTTAAGATATGTGGAATTCTATTCACAAGAGGCCTTGTGTGATATTCAACATACATTGACAGGGGTTCAGTAAGCCAGCCTTGGCCGGCAACTATAGGTCTCATAGGTGGCCTCTCTAATGACTTGTGTACCTTAGGTAGGCCCTGAATAACTGGTATTCTAGGGTTAAGAACTTTCAAATAAGTGTACAAACTGGGGGATATAATCTCTAAAGACAATAATTCATCCAACATGTTATATACACCAACCATCAACTCAGTGACTCTAACCATATTAATACGCAAATAAAATGATTCATCATACAGAGATTCAGTCATGATATCCATATACCCCTTCACATCCATGACTACTATCGGGCCACCTTTATCTGCTGGCCTTATAACGATGGAGTTGTCCATCTTCAGTGTGTTAAGAGCCTGTCTCTGCTGATAATTCAAATTAAATTTACACTTCGGTCTATTACCATTTTCAAAATAGGTATGAATGTCTTCTTCAACCAACCTGGAAAAAACATCCAGAAGTGGATGTAATTGTGGTACATATGTGCTGTTAACTCGAAACCCCATGTCCATCTCTCTTGGATTACTCATTCCATAATCCAGTTTCAGCTGGATATTCCTTACATATGTTTTTACATCTACAATGGAATCTACCAAGTTACTGTTACTAGTTGGGATGAAATTCAGACCTCTAGCAAGAACCTGTTCTTCGTGTTGTGTGAGAATTCTGTTAGATATATTAACAACTAACATACCCCTGCATGTTCCCACATTTTCTTTAAGGTTGGACCTTGTTGTTCCCAGTCCGAACCTTTCCTCTTCTGTCGAACCCTGCTCTTGGATCTCTCCCTCCCTACAAATCGTGACTGTGCTATGGGGAAAGGGGTGCACCCTGCTTGAGCAACAGAAATATTACTTGTAGAACCATTAGATGACAAATTGGGAGGTACTGCATTGCTATGTATTTTCCTCCTAACCACAACATCTGCATACATATGTTGTCCCACATCACTATTATTAGATATAACTGAACTTGTTTCTACCATCTCACCATTTTCCCTGAGTGCAGTCACCTGACTGCCAGAAGTAACATCTTTAGCAATATGCGTGTGGCGTGCATCGCTCTTAGCAACATTATTTACAGTTTTATCTAAAGTCTCAGTGCAACCATTACTACTATTGTTCCTAACCATAGCATTATAATCAGTATCCAAATTATCAGTTCTGTTATTCTGACTAACAAACCCTACTTGATTCACAGTTCTAGGCCACGTAAAGACGTTATTATTTTTAAAATCTTTAGAGTCTCTTAGTATTTTGGACTTTTTTTGTTCTATCAAGCGTCTCTCAAACAAAGAGACGTTATCAAGAACTCTGTCCAGTCTTGCGTCTACAGCACCAAAGTCATATTTATTTCTAATACTGTCATAAAGGTCATTAACTGACCTCCGTAAAGCATCTTCTTCTGATTGATGGTGTTGAATTAACAACCGCATATAGTTAAAACTCAACTCCAAGTTGAGTTGCTGCCATTTGTAAAACAATTCAGGAAAAGCGTTTCCAGAAGTGGGCATTTTCAACACGCGTAGCCCACGCGGTACAATCTTTTTGGCCAGACATACCTCAAAATGCTGGCGTTGCAGCTGTAATCTCTTGAGTTTGATAAAATCCATTTCGAGTTGATTAAGGTCTTCCGTGCAGCACACAGTATCTATTGAATCAGCCCCTTCATCCGAACAATCCAAATTTGGTTCAAACAGCATCAAGACATTATCAGATCCTGTAATACACTTCGCAAACTTCTCGCCCTTCCGATTGGCCAATTCCGGTGTGGTCGGAACATAAGGCAACTCTACATTCCCATCAAGTTTGTCTGCCATCCTCCTGGGCCGGTGCGCAAAAAGCAAATAAACGTATAACACACAGATGAGTGCACCAAGCCAACGGAGCACGGAACCCACGAAATAAAAAATAACAATAGCCACTTCTAGAAATACACGTGGAGTTCCAGGCAGAAATGCTGACAAATTCGGCAATCACCACAACCAAGACTCTTTTGAATGAGATGCAAGTCCATTGAACAGTACTACAAACGTTCGTACTTATAAAAACTAGTTTATTTAAACACGTTAGCGCTTTCACCTACTGGCTTCTTCAGACATACAAAAAAACAATGCTACTACATTAATTAAATAGTCTACCTGTAAATCCTATTGGATAAGCCAGATAATGAGTCAGATAATGAGTCATGTACTACATTTAAAACTGTACTGACCCTGGGAATTAAAACATAGAATAAAATTATGCAGTTGACAAAAAGAAAAAAACTATCTCTGTATATAAATTCCTATAACTAAATATGTATTGCATGTAAAGACAGATCTAAATATCTACCTCATACATACGATAAAATAAAATAATGATGATAAATAATGTCTATCTCATACAAGTACACTAGTAACTAAATCATAACTGCATAAGAATGTACATTCACATAAATCGCATTACAATGACATATAAAAACAATGTATGTATAAATAAATATATGAATATATGAACATATATATACACCTATATATATAAAAGTATAAAAATATTGTATGGAAGGTGACGCTACGCAATAATAAACAGCTAAATGCTGGGACAACACATACAAAAATCTAGCTAAACCTCTTATGAATCACTGACGATTCATGGGTTTCCTACACCTCTTCTTTCTAAGTACAGGTTTAATATTCACCCTTTCATTTAGACCGGGTGACATCAGATTTACACCTGATAATCCATTTCATTTCACATTCCAGGGTGTCATTAATCAAATCCCCTCCTCTAGAATTCTCAAACACTTCTTGCATGACAGAAAACGTAAATGTGTGTAATGGACCAGCACCTTTAACATGTTTTGCTAGTGCATTTGTTTCTTTTGTACATCCTATTAGTAATCGTGTTTATAGGTTCAATACTGGCACGAACTGTACAAGTAAGAATGTGATATATCTAGCTAGATGTTCAGCATGTAGTTCATATTACATAGGTAAAACTAACAGACCTTTGAGAGAACGAGTTAGGGAACATCTATATCACATTAGAATGGGGACAGAAACAAATGCACTAGCAAAACATGTTAAAGGTGCTGGTCCATTACGCACATTTACGTTTTCTGTCATGCAAGAAGTGTTTGAGAACCCTAGAGGAGGGGATTTGATTAATGACACCCTGGAATGTGAAATGAAATGGATCATCAGGTGTAAATCTGATAAGTCACCCGGTCTAAATGAAAGGGTGAATATTAAACCTGTACTTAGAAAGAAGAGGTGTAGGAAACCCATGAATCGTCAGTGATTCATAAGAGGTTTAGCTAGATTTTTGTATGTGTTGTCCCAGCATTTAGCTGTTTATTATTGCGTAGCGTCACCTTCCATACAATATTTTTATACTTTTATATATATAGGTGTATATATATATGTTCATATATTCATATATTTATTTATACATACATTGTTTTTATATGTCATTGTAATGCGCTTTATGTGAATGTACATTCTTATGCAGTTATGATTTAGTTACTAGTGTACTTGTATGAGATAGACATTATTTATCATCATTATTTTATTTTATCTTATGTATGAGGTAGATATTTAGATCTGTCTTTACATGCAATACATATTTAGTTATAGGAATTTATATACAGAGATAGGTTTTTTCTTTTTGTCAACTGCATAATTTTATTCTATGTTTTAATTCCTAGGGTCAGTACAGTTTTAAATGTAGTACATGACTCATTATCTGACTCATTATCTGGCTTATCCAATAGGATTTACAGGTAGACTATTTAATTAATATAGTAGCATTTTTTTTTTTTGTACGTCTGAAGAAGCCAGTAGGTGAAAGCGCTAACGTGTTTAAATAAACTAGTTTTTATAAGTACGAACGTTTGTAGTACTGTTCATTGGACTTGCATCTCATTCAAAAGAGTCTTGGTTGTGGTGATTGCCGAATTTGTCAGCATTTCTGCCTGGAACTCCACGTGTATTTCTGGAAGTGGCTATTGTTATTTTTTATTTTGTGGGTTCCGTGCTCCGTTGGCTTGGTGCACTCATCTGTGTGTTATATATAAAATACACACTAAACAATAAAATGCACACATAAAACATCTAAAGTTATCTAAAATGTACCCTAAAAGCTTTTGTTAAAAAAATGAATGAAGTAAAGTGAAATAAGTGTTGTGTTATAAATGTTCTAATTTTTTTTTAAAAATAAACATACAAAATGTTAAAATGCAATGAATAATAATACAAGATAACTTAATATGTTTTATGTGTGTAGATTTTTATGAAAAAGTTTTACTGATGTTTTTAATCATTCACACATGTTGGTTTTGGAGGAAGCATTTTCATTGGTTTATTGTATGTAATTGAATAATTATATGGAAGATAAAAGTTAGGTGATGTTGCAAAGTCCACATCTGAGGAGGTCTGTATAATAGGGACGAAAACGCAGTGTCTGTAAAGTGTTTATGTGTTGGATTATTCTACATTAAACTTTGGATTTAAAGAGTGAGATAATGCTGTTTTTTTCCCCTTTCCGAGGTACTGTTTTGGATTTCTGGTTACAGTATTCATAATAAGCAACCCTCACACTTATCCAGTTTCATTATCCTAAAATACCAATCTTTCTTAATCTCTTTTAAAAGTCTAACCTCTTCAGAGGTTAAATTGTTATGTTTATTTTTCAATAGCTTAGATCATGAATTCCAGATATCTGACTCACAAGGTTTCTCAAATAATTCAACCATATGATTGCAGGGAGGGTTAAACACACTCAACTTATATAAACCATGTTCAGTATTGATTTAAATAACATTGTTAAACAAGGTAAATTCAATTTATGGATATACATTTTTAAATCCATAAGTGAATTCACAAGATCTACTCTTCTTCCTGGATCAAAACTCAAGCCTTTTGCCAGCACACCAGCATGTGAAGATGAAATATATGTATCTGAATAATTATATAATGTAAAATTATTCTGATCATTATTTATAACCAGAGGAGTTTCCAGTCCTTCCTCAGTTATCATTGGTTCTTTGAATTCCTGTATAGTTCTGCTTTGGTTTTGCCCCCTATTTGTTGTAGTAGTCCTCACTGTTACTGTTCTGGTGTCTCAACTGTTGCTTGTGAATTCTCCCTGATCTCTGCACTTCTTCCGGTTCCAAAGGGGGATAGTTGTTTGGGACTGTCATGGTAACCATATAGTTTGTATCTTCCTGCTCATCTCTGATTGGTTACTGACTCCTATTCATCACTCTCTCACCATGAAAACAAGACAGACTAGGGTAGGCTAAGCCCTTTGAATAATCATCCAAAACCCTCTTCATTTTTTTTTTAATTTTACATTGCAAGCTATTGGCACAGTAATTGCTGACTTTATTAAATATATTGTGATAGTTAGGCTCATAGTGATCAAACAGAAAGTCATTACATCAAGTCTTATTAAGATTGTCCAACTCAATTGAACAATGTTCGATCCTCCGGTCATTATATTTCACCATTAATTTAAGCATGTCACCACCTGCTTTTTTAAAAATACTAACCAGCTTGTCAAAGAACTCAATAACTTTTCGGATGCCATTAGGGAATTTCCAAAAACATAAACCTTTGGGGACAATATTAGCTGATATATTCTTCAGCAAATAACTATTTTCAAGTTGGAGTTTTTTATACTTAAAAAGTTTTCTTTCAAATGCTTTTAATAGCTCTAAAATCAGTCCACTAACAGCAGGGTAGACAATGCTACTGTAATACTATCCAAATCAAAGGTATTCAATTTCAAAACTTGAAAATCAAACATAATATTTGCAGGTGCAGATAAATTATTACCAGGAGGGCTTGGTTGGATGAGTGATAGTCTCAGTCTATCCCTGTCTGGGATTTTATTGTTTGCCAAAAATTCACAAAAGTCTTAATAACTCCCCAGGTCGACCAATAATCTCCACTTGTACATGCTTTTTGCATAATATTGGATTGTTACTTCATGAGTTTCTTCATACATTTGTTATTAAATTGCCATCATATATCAGGGACACCTTGATTTCCTGTCAGAACTTAAGGATTTAAGGTGGACAACCAACATGTACCGGTTAACGTTAGACGTGAAGAGCCTTTATACAAATATTAAACACGTACGTGGAATTCAAGCTCTACAATTTTGGGGGGTAATTTAGTTTAGCTAATAATTGTTTTGAATTTAATATTGTCCTCTACCATCAACTGCAGGGTACAGCCATGGGGCCACCATCCCCCCCCCCGTATGCTAATTTGTTAATGAGACTGTTTGAAATTTAATATATTTACAGCTATAATTTTTAAATACTTTTGTAATGCATTATTTCCATTACTTTGATCATTTGATTTTTGTTTGTCAAGGTGGAAAAGATCAGATCTGGTTCATCTTTTGATGAACCAGAGTGGGGGAGTAATACTGTATATTTGGATGTAAAACTGAAGGGGTGTGAGAGTGGAGAAGTTCTAACTTCCATACTTAGAAAGTGTGAAGATGGTGAGCAATTTTTGCATAGCATGAGCTGTCAGTCAACCCCCTCTCCACAACACACACACACACACACACACACACACACACACACACACACACACACACACACACACACTTGTTGCTGTTATTACCTTATGGTGAATTTTTATGGTTGAGAAGACTTAGATTTTATGAAAGAAATTAGGTTTATTGCTCAAATATTTCTCTCTAGGGGGTACAACAAGTATGTTATAGAGAATGCCTTACTTTGAGTTAAGGGGAAACTGTTAATAATCTGGCCACTAGATTAGCAGTTCATGCTTTTGAGAAAAATAGAAAAAGTAGAAATTGTATTATAGCTTCTCTTAACAGACAGAAAAACTATTTAGTTTCTGCTTGCATAGTATTTATTGCGAAACTGATTGGTTAAATATTATTGGAATTTTTTGTTGCAGCATCATGATTTTTCTACCATATTATGTACTTTTCTTATATATGTTACAAAAGAGGAACGAATTTAAAAGATATGTTAGTCTAGAGTAATTTTTAGGTAACAAATAAGTATTCCTATAGGACCCTTGTTACTTCAAGTACCTTCCCCTGTGGGGGTTGTTTGACTTGTATATATGTTCAGAAATGTTTTTTAAGATCACTGCTGTTAGGTTTGTACCTACTGATAGAAATACTTGTAATACAAAAGGAGTGATATACATACTCAAATGCCCTTGTGACTTATTTTTATGTAGGAGAAACCAAGAGAGCACTTAAACTTACCATAGACTGGAGGAACATGTAAAAGATATTAAAAACATAATTGTGATAGTCCAGTTTCACTGCATTTTAAGTTATGTCAGAAGGTGATGCTTCTTGTTTGCAAACTAGCATTCTGGAACAAATATACTCAACATATTGTGATGATACAGTATTTAAAAATAAGCTGCTATAGAAATAGTCTATTTTTATTTTGAAGTATGGCACTTTAATTCCTTGGGGTTTTTAACACAGAATGTAACTGGAGGCACCTGATTTAATTATATATTAATTACTTATTAATTAGATTATTTTATTTTTGTATATATATATATATATATATATATATATATATATAGTTACTCATGTTAATAGGTTTATACACCTTGAAGGCTACATAGCCGAGGCACTAGAGTTTTATGTGTGTTCTTTTTTGATTTGTATTAAACTTGGAACAGCAGCTTTTCAGTGTTGTTTGGATCCTTATTTGCATAAATTTACCAGGAATTTACACAGCAGAAAGGGTTTAATTGCCAGATAAAGTAAATTATTTATTTAATGTGAGATTACACCCAGGCTGTAGAAAGGTCTTGGTATTCAGAAAGGTCTACAGTGAGCAGTAACCCCCACCCGAAGAAATCAGCTACTTGAAGTAATCCTTTCCAATTCATATGTAAGTTGAATGCAGTGATATAACAGTCAGAGAATCATTCCTGTGTGAGTCATCCTCCCTGCCCAGCTATATTACAATGAGGCTTTTGGATGAGTAGCTAATGTTAATTAACAATTTTCTATCCCTTGGAAATGCCCCCAGGAAGGGATTTACGTTGTCAAACAATTCAGGTTATCATTCCACAGCCTAAAGTATAACTGCCAGCTGTGATAATTAACATGAACAAAATGCTGTACTTCCCCGTATTCAGTGGGAGGGGCTGTATTGCACATAAGTTTAGTTAACCTCAACAGTGGTAGGGTGTGTGTGTGTGTGTGTGTGTGTGTGTGTGTGTGTGTGTGTGTGTGTGTGTGTGTGCGCGCGCTTGAACATCCGCATGCAAATTAGCTGATAATGAGTCTTTCCACTAAACATTATTCTGAATCACATTTTACCTGGCAATGTAAATTCATTAATTAAGGATTAAGACAGCAAATAATGGCAGGCATTTGAGCTTTAGACTTCATATCCTTCAGAAAGTTCATACGAATGTAAGACTTGTTATTCTTTCAACTTTCTAAGTTTGTAAGAGCGATATTTAAAAGGTGTCCCTATTTTTGGACATTTATCCCCCCCCCCACATTATATGTGTCTTTTTCCAGATTTCTTGCTCTAAAAGGTTGAAAGGCATGGGGGAGGATCTAAGAGACAGGTAGGGTAGTATGTGTGTGTAATACCTCTCAAATGTACAGATTTTCACAGAATGTCCAGATTTTTGCCTTATATTTTTGGGTTGTTCCTCTTACAAATTGTCTTTTTTTTTTTTTTTTTGAGAAAGCACCGGGATGATCTGAGGATTAAAGTTACTAACTAATGGCATGCATTTGGGTTTAGTTTCAGACTTTATATATTTTAGAAAATGCAGTGTAACACAAATCCTGTTATTCTAGCAACATTCTGAATTTATAAGAGCAATATTTGAAATGTGTCTGTAGTTTTGGGCCTTTGTCCCTCCATTATGACAGGCTTTGCCCAGACTTCTTATGTTAAGAGGTTTAGAGGTATGGTGTGTGTGTGTGTGTGTGTGTGTAAGAGATGGGTAGCATACCCCTCAACTGCCCAGATTTTTGCAGAATGTCCAGATTTGTGCCCCATATTTTTGTTTTTCCTCATATAAAGATTGAAGTTGCTAAATAATGACAGATATTTGAGGTTTAGACTTCATACCCTTTAGAAAAATGCATACTAACACAAATCTTGTTATTCTAGCAATGTTCTAAGTTCATGAGAAAAATATTTATAATCTGTTCCTATTTATTTTAGACTTTGTCCAGATTTCTTGCATTAAAAGGTTGATGTGTATGTAGCTTGCTACAGATTCCCCCATCATGTCCCAGGATTCCCACTCCTCATTTCTTAATACACTGGAAAATATTAGGGTACAACCTAACACCCTAATAATGGGCGATTTCAACTACCCTACCATTAATTGAGAAAACTACTCATGTACCAACTCTTGTGCTCAACGTTTTCTGGAATTCATAAATTTCAATGCCATGGATCAACTTATCCACACCCCCACCAGGGGCAGCAATATCCTAGACCTGGTTATTACCAACATGGGCAACTGGTGCTCCACACCAGAGGTCAATTCATCATTGGTCAGATCCGACCATAAGCTAATCACCCTAGACATCCACATCCCTCCCCCACCCCCCATTAGGGAAACCACAGTAAAAAATTTCTCCAAAGCCAACTTCACGCTTCTTAAGACAGAAGTGGCAAACTTCACGACACCCATGCTGAAGGACAATAGAGGTATGACTCCGGAATCCTACACAAATGCACTTTATAAGCACTTACATGAGTGCATGGATCGTGCAATCCCTAACAGAACCAAGATGCTATCCTCCAAAAAAAGGAAGCCAATCTGGTGGTCCCCTGCCATAAACAAACTCTACAACAGAAGAAAGAAACTGTTGTGAAAAAGAGCAAAATCCCATGATTGGAGAAACTCCCTGGTCAGCTTCAGTAAGAAGCTGAGATCCCTCATAAAATCCTGTAAAGCTAGTTATGAAAATAAAATCGCCACTGACTTTAAAGACAACCACAAAGCATTCTATAGCTATGTCAAGAATCTCAATGGCAACACTCAGATCTGCTCTGAGTTACAGCACAATGGCACTAAATATACAGATGCGACTGAAATGCCTCGCAAGGACGGCGTGCACGGTCAAAACCAACTGCATACAACCACAATAAGCAGCAAAATACGATGGTAAGCACAAAAGGTTCCTTTATTGGTTATAAAACATGTTCCAAAATAATAACCAGACCGGTTTCGGCCTCACGGCCTTTATCAATGGTTAAGCAAAAAAGAAATTCAGTGTAGCACAGGTACTTGCTATATTTATAGTAGTCCCTCCTTAACTAAGAGATAATGGTATAGCCCAACCTGGTGGCCAGTCTGGTTATTATTTTGGAACATGTTTTATAACCAATAAAGGATTTTGAACCTTTTGTGCTTACCATCATATTTTGCTGGTCATTGTGGTTGTATGCAGTTGGTTTTGACTGTGCACGCTGTCCTTGCGAGGCATTTCAGTCGCATCTAGTCATTGGGCTTTGCTGGTGGTTCTCGATGGTTGCACAGTATTTTTTGTACTAAAAGGATTATACATACTCTATTTCCATTGCTCTTTGGATGTACAGATGGACGGTGTACTTGAATATTTATGACGAGTGTCGGAATTTGTTGGTAATTGGATTTATTATTTATATACTTTCAGCATACCTGGATGGGTCAGGCCTATTAGGCTGAATCATCACCAAACGCCAAGGGAATATTTCTATTTATTTGGAGGTCGGCACGCATTTGGACTATTATATGGGACATATGGTGTCGGGCAAACATAACATAAGCATAAGGGAGGATTTATTTTCAACCTTCGGCTAACTGTTTTTCACCATATTGGGTTGCTGAAATATTGTTCGACGACGACGACTTAACTTAAGGTACTGTTTACAATTGCTGTATTACTGTTGGTCCAGGGGCACGTGGACAATAAACCTTTTTTGGCAGGATTGATCGATGAATGGGTGCCTAACAACATATTGGCTTATCGGAGCCTTCCAGGATCGCTTAATATTGACTGTATTGAGACATTGGTTCAATTGGGACTTACATATGACTTATAATTGCAAATATGTTGGCTATTCTCTTGCTTAACCTTTAAAGTGCATATTATGTTTTGAATGGAATCTTATGTGTTTTCAGTAATCTAGGACTTTCTGGTATCATAGATATTTTGTCATTTTAAACTAATTATAATACAAGTCCATAATATATGGGCTTCTATACGCCTTTATACACACTATAATTGTGTTTGATAGACACATTAGGTTGGTGCTAATTATGCTAGGGCACTACATCAGACTATACTAGACTATTTGTCCTCATCTATGGTATTAGGAGGTCCAGGGAAAGCTGTTCAGATTACATATTTATGTATGTCTTATGGTTAGATGATAAATAGTTATTTGTAGATACGACATCACTGTTTCTATTATATCCATGTATTTTGAACAACTATCAAAGAATAATTTGTGGAAAATATATTGTTGTATATGCACACTCATATTATTTAACATTTATATATGGATGTGATAGTTAACCTATTATGGGCCTGGGCATACTAATATTAATATTATATTACTGATTTTTTGAATACACTGCAAGCTTTCATTTTAGACTATTGGCGGCTCCTATATAGATTTTTAGGTGGATACACCAGTTGATTCTGACTTTCCGGGGGTCAGTTGACCAATATTATACAGATTAGTTAATTTATGGTTGTATTTTTCATCACAAACTTCTTACTATTCTTAGTTGGATGCACCAGTGGATGCAGAACTACAGGAGGTCTAGGGACCAATATCTTACGGATTATTATATATATATCTATTTGATTGATTGAAATTTAGGCCCTTCATTCTCAGTGCAGTCCCTGTTGGACTGCAGTTCTATACATATATATTACCACAATATTTAGTGGGCAAACCATTAGTCTGTTGGTCACTGATACTAAAATAATATGGATCTAGAGCAGATTTTGAATGGGTTATGTGCTGATAGGCATGATCTAGGAGTATTTGGTGTTAATGACATGTCAAACAATAACCAAAATGGCTCCTATAGAGGTCCTACTAATGGTTGTGACTTGGTTTTTAATAAATTTAATAAGGATTTGAGGAATCTCAGATCTAACATCTGGAATTTGAGACTATTCAAAGCGTATATACAAAGAGACATCACTTCTAGAGGCCTCAGAGTCAGGTTGCAGCCCTTGGTCGGCAGGTCGGAAGACAGGCTGACAAAGGAATAGAACCAGGCTCTTCATCAGTCTTCGATGATGTTTGTCACAATTTTAGCAGCATACTATGAAAAAATGGTTGATATATGTCTAACAGAAGTCAAAGCTTCTTGTGAGGAGTGTAAACGCTTTGAGTCACAACCTACATATGCCACCGTTAACAAATTATCTAAGGATCTGGCTTCTTTTGATCAACAGACTAGGGATCGGAAAATCCGCAAGTTCAACAGGGATTGCACTGACTATCAAAGGGGTCGTCCTTTTGATACATCAAAAACAGTTAGATTCAATGATATTGGTCAAAAGACACCTGGTATAAAACCTAGGAAGAGACCACGATCTATTCTAAAGTCCACTGATGCATCCTTTGCTAGTACCTCTGGTGAGGAATCATCATGTACGGATAATGATGGTAGCAACCATCGAGAATCACCAAGGAGTAAGAAACCTAATACCAAAACCCCTTTAGACATACATCAAGGCGATGAGGGGGTCGCAAGCACAAACATAAATGCAAGAAGCAATTCTATGGAGGGTCTGATCTGAACACTGCTGAACTAACAATACCAGGCTTAAGTAATGTATTGAATTTATCTGATGTACCATTGACAGATGCACAAACGATTTTACTTAATAAAGGCCTTGGCTTCATCCCCGTTTTTTTTAGTCATGAATATAGCATTGTGAATGATGTTTTGTCATTTTGTCGTAATTGTTCTTTTCAGGCAATATCTCTCAAAGATCTTCAGAATTTAGATTTTTGAAATCGGACTTTCAACCTCCGATGAATAAATATGTCTCCATATTTCAACAAGCAGTTATTAAGGATCTACATTTTCACCATCAGGAATCATGCATTCTAGGCCAAAATATTTCCACCATGGAAAAGACTGCTTTAGAGGAACTTAGGCATAATCATAACATTGCTATTTTGCCAGCTGATAAAGGAGGTGCTGTCATAGTTATGAATATTGGGGATTACCTCAATGAGGGCAAAAGACAATTGGCAGATCGTAGGTGTTATATGCAGATGTTTATTGATCCTACATTGGTATATAAGAAGGAAATTGACTCCTTCTTACAAAGAGCGGAAGAACAAGGCATCATAACAACAAATATAGTAAAACATCTTACTGTTAAAGACCCACAAAAACAAATTTTATATCTTCTGCCTAAAATACACAAATCTATTACAAAACCTCCAGGTAGACCGATAGTGTTGGGAACTGGTTCACTAACAGAATCATTATCTGCTTTTCTTACACACTACCTCCAGCCATTACTAACATCAGTAAGGGCCAGATTGAAGGACATGACACACTTCCTTCAAATTATTGAAGACACCCAACTTGAACAGGGTTGGCTAATGTGCACACTGGATGTTAAATCATTATATACAAGTATTCCACATTGGGCTGGGTTACAATCATTACAGTATCGGTTGGAAAAATCTGACTTGTACCCACCAGGTTTCAATACTCTTTTGATCTGCATGGCAAAACATGTGTTAACCAAGAACATTTTTTACTTCCGTGGTGAGTGTTTCTTGCAACTACAAGGTACAGCAATGGGAGCTTCTTTTGCCCCTATTTATGCAGACCTGTTTATGGCCTATTTTGAGGAGTGCATGATTTATGATTCATCACACAACATCTACATAGTTGAAATTGACATCTGGAGACGATATTTAGATGATTGTTGGATGGTGTGGAGGGCGGATATAACATATTTACATGAATTCATACAATATTTGAATGATAATGTATGGGGTATGGAATTTACTGTTACATATGATTATTATACCATCAACTTTTTGGATGTTACAGTTTATCGTAACGAAGACCATACTTTGAATACTAAAGTATTTTGCAAATACCCACAATACAATACCTTGTTACATGCATCTAGTATGCACCCTAACCACACCATCCGCAACATACCAAAATCACAATTCATGCGTATTAAACGCATATGTTCATCTGATGAGCATTTTCAAACAGCTAGGAATGATTTGTGTCGTAGGTTCAAACACAGGGGATACAAGGACAGAGATATCTTTGCGGCCAGTGAATGGAGCAATACTTTGGATAGACAAACACTATTACAATACAAAAAATCGGATGACACTGACAAGGACTCTATCATCAGGTCTGTGACTACTTATGGTAGGAATCACCATTTAGTGAGAGATATTCTGAACTCTAATTGGAAAATTTTGTTGGCACATGATGAATTCAGAACATTACTAGGTACGAGATGCCACATGTCTTTTAGAAGAGGTAAAACTTTAGGGGGGTTGTTTTCCCACTATAAACATAAGGAAGGGGGAGGAGCTATTTACCAACAGACAACCCTTACAGGGGATAAACTATTAAGCACCTTCCCATGTGGTCATTGTAGTTCCTGTTCCCAGGTTTATACACTTAAGGAATTCACCAGTGCAAACACTAATCATGTGTATCAGACTAGAGTTTTTGCCAATTGTAGTACTACATGGATTATATATTTAGCTACTTGCCAGTGCCAATCATTATTATGTGGGACAAACATCAAGATCTCTCAGAACACGTATGACAGAACATAAAAGTGACATTAGGAACAAGAGGGATACCAATGCCCTGTATAGACACACCATGAAACATTCCAATGCACAATTTAGGTTCATGGTTATAGACAAAATTGTGGGGGATCACAGTCATCAACAGGGTTGGCATTCTATTTTGAATAAAAAGGAACAGTATTGGATTACCAATCTTGGGGCATTATTTCCGCCAGGCCTGAATGATCATTTATAAATTGTTTCTGGTTTGGATTTTGATCTATGTACTCTCTATATCAGGACATTATTCAGGTTGAGAGAACATGTTATTTTTTGTAGATTTAAATGTCATTGATTTATGATGTTTAAATTGTTTATAAAAATATATATTTTTTTCATAATTTATGTTTTTTCACAATTTATGACTTTGTTGTCTTTTGGTTTTTGTGATTGAGTTTATATAGGTGTTATATTATAATTGGTCAACATTGACCTTTGATTAACTTAATTCTTATTCATTCATTTTGTTAGTGCTACATACAATTACCGTGTTTATTGTGTCAGTTTTTATGAATTTATTATTAGCCCAACATGATCGGATCAGCCTACTAAAATACTGTTTAATTTGTTTTGTGAACATATCATAGTAATACTATATAAATTTCATTTTTTTATGGTAGGCTATATTTGTACTATTGATTATTTATTATCAACTAAGTTTTGTTATCCAATCATTATTTGGATTTTAATTTCATACATGTTATTTATATGATTATACTATTATATTATCAATTTATGAAGAGTCTTTATTTTATTTTTGGTATCTTCGTATGTATTTGAACATTCCGGACACCAGGTTGGGCTATACCATTATCTCTTAGTTAAGGAGGGACTACTATAAATATAGCAAGTACCTGTGCTACACTGAATTTCTTTTTTGCTTAACCATTGATAAAGGCTGTGAGGCCGAAACCGGTCTGGTTATTATTTTGGAACATGTTTTATAACCAATAAAGGATTTTGAACCTTTTGTGCTTACCATCGTATTTTGCTGGTTGTTGTGGTTGTACTAAATATACAGAACCAACGGATATTGCCAACATCCTGGCAGATAGGTTCAGTGCTAACTTTACACCTCTGTCATCCCCTAAAGGGCCCATCTCTATACCAGAAGAATGCAAAGTTCCTGTAATCACGGCTGCACAGGTAAAAAACATACTATCCAAAGCCAAGAACACAGCATCCATGGGACCTGACGACATCCCAGGCTGTGTTCTACATGAACTACAGAATGAACTGGCACCCCACCTAAGTACCATGTTCAATCATAGCCTCACCTCAGGCTATGTGTCCACTGAATGGTGCACAGTGACAGTTATCCCACAAAGGGAGAGCCACCACAGACCCCAGAAACTACCGCCCCATTAGCCTAACGAGCCTGGTCTGCAAGGCTATGGAGCGTATCATCATGAAACTTATAAACAATGACACTGGTAATCTCCAAACTCAGGACCCCACCCAGTTCGGGTTTGTAAAAGGCAGTTCATGTCTCCTAAACCTGATAGACTTCTTTGAAGCAGTCACAAAAGCCGTAGATGAGGGTAAGGTGGTTCACACAGCCTATCTAGATCTCACCAAGGCTTTTGACACCATCCTCCACGCTGGAATTATAGATAAACTCACTAAACTAGGTATAAATCCCTATGTCACAAGATGGCTTGTCAACTGGCTCACTGACAGAACCCACACTGTAAAAGTAGCAGATTCCAAATCCAGCTTCAGACCAGTGACAAGTGGAGTACCACAGGGTTCAGTTCTGGGTCCTCTCCTGTTTGGTGTCTACTTCTCTGAAGTACAGGCCAACACAGAATGTCTTTGGCTAACAAAGTTCGCAGATGACTGCAAACTAGGAGCCATAATCAAAACTCCAAAAGATGTGGACATCCTACAAAAGGGGCTTGCTGAGACAGATGCCTGGTGTCAAAGCCATGGCCTCAAGCTCAATGCCAAAAAGTGCATTGTTATTCCTTTTGGTAAAAGCTCAGTACCCATGAACTACCACATAGGTGGTAGTCTATTTAACAGCGAAAGTGTGATAAGAGACCTTGCGACACAGGTGGACAGTAGTCTCTCCTTTGATAATCACATTGCCACAGTAGTCAGGAAATCCTTCTATGTGGCACACCTCATCACAAAAGGTTTCTCATCCAGGAAAAAAGAGGTCATTGTTCTCCTCTACTCATCACTCATTAGACCCATTATAGAGTACAACGCCCCTTTTGGTATGTACCTCACAAGACATCTACAACAACTGGAAAGGCCACAGAAATACCTCACAGAGAGGATTACTGGCCTCAAAGAGATGCCATATGCAGACCATCTCAAAAAACTGCAGCTTTACTCCATTGCATATCGCCTACTCAGAGGTGATCTCTGCCTAACACACAAAGCTATGTCAAACCCAGAGCTTTTAGACATGATCCACTTAAAGAAATCCCAATCCCTATGAGCTACACGCTCTAGGGACCTAAACCTCGTCACCACAATAAACAGAACATGCTGGAGGAATAGATTCCTGTCCCAGAGACTTCCCATACTCTGGAACAAACTACCTATCTATATCAAACAAAGCTCCTCATTAGCACTCTTCAAGAAAAATCTTGATGATTGGATGAGAGATAGGAAATTCACCCCGGGGATCACTTCTGTGGCTCTGCTCGACAGTGGCACAGAAAAATAATTTTCTTGGGTGGCGAAAGCCAGGGTACCTTTGGCTAGGCTTATATAGGCCCTAGGGCCAATAGCCTAGTACCTACCTATGAACGTATGAACCTATGTGTGAGACAGTGAAATGCCCTAGTTAGGGTTAGCAGGTAGTTATTAATTTGCTTAGGCTCAAGCCCTGTACCTTAGCTACAGGAAACAAGAACCTGAATCCTCTGCCCAACATATGCAACTGTTTTGCTTAGCAAATTGTATCACTGTTGTGTGTTTTAAGCAGTGTTAGTAGCACAGCAGGTAGCATACTTTTGTTTTGATGCAGAAGGCTGTGGGTTCTAGTCCCACAGCATGTAGATGGATTACTGGTACTGCATGGATTTTAAGATGGTGGGGTACTGCAGTCCTGAGTATGTCCTCCTTTGGATAAGATGCCTAGTAACTATGAACCTGTTTTAGTTTGCCATCCATTCCCTATTGCAGTATTACCAGCTTATCATTTTTAATGTAACATAGGCAATTTATTCTTCAAGAGCACCAGGCAGTGAATTTGTAGATGAAATATTTAAATATAAAGTTTTTTGCTAGTAGCAACCTTTTCATTAGTTACAGTCAGATTTCTTTAATGTGGAATTATTCAGATGACATTTACTTCTGTAGAGACTCTGCATATTGACTGATATTGGTGTGTTGTAATGACAGAAGTTTGAGTGGCATTTTATGGTTGAAATGTTCTGAATTGGGCAGTTTTGGCATTATTGGGTCATATGTTTTGTTTCTTTTTTTACTGGCTATAAATTTAAAACATGCTCTAACAAGTGGTGATGTATTATACAAGAGATATAATTTAATTATTATATATTATAATTCAATACAATCAGGAAGGTGAATCAAAGAAATTTTGCATGGTCCTAAAAATGTGTGCATGTCAATGAATGTGAGTTTCAAAGTCACAGAAGTTTTAATGCTAAGTCTGTTTTCATTGTGGGACTGTATTGTTTTGTTTAGCAAAAGTCTATCAGTGTTTGTGCTGGAAAATTGAAATAAAAGTTTTAAATTAAATCCAAATATCTGTAATCATTTTATAAGTAAAGCAGAAAGCAGTATGCACACTGAGAGTTTTGAACAGTGTTTATGGCAGCTGGGGAGAAATAGCCAAATAATGGGACACTGTAATGGCTGCGGTGAGGGGGGATTGGGGAGGGTTAACCCAAATGCAACATATATGTACCACCACCTGTTTGTTTACAAAAAAACACTCATAAGACCTCATAGTATGACTGTAAAAAGCAGCCAGAAAAGATATGCTACAAAAATAAAAACTGGAAGTCAGGTCCAGGTTACTTAGCAAGCAATTATAAGAGGAATGTAAAATGAGGTAGAAGAAAAAATAAGACCTGCTTTGAAAACTACTGTATCACTTAATGTCAAGGAGTATGGAGAAAGGATTCTAGCTATTGTACTATGAAGTGTGTGTGTCTGCTTATTAGAAGGATGACGCATGCTATATCTGTTGGTGTCTAAATACAACTTTGTTTAGACAAGGAGTCAGTAGTCTTTTGCATTTTGATAAGCGATAAAGAAAAAATGAAATGTAGAATAACTTTGTAAATTAACACAACTGCTTCAGTGTTCCTTGAAGATGAAGATTTAGGTATGCATCATATTGTATTTACTTGAAATATAAGATGTTTTCCAGAATCCATCTTTGCAATATTGGATGTTTTCCAGAATCCATCTTTGCATCTTTATTTTTCCTAGATATTTCATAAACATCATTCTTTCATTTGTATTAGTCCTGATCTTAAAATCCTTTGTGTACCTCTTTTGTGACTAAAATCATAACCTCTTATTTAGTTTTTAGAGGTTACATTTTATTCTGTTATTTTCTGAGTAAAGAGTAAAACTCTTCACGCTATTTTATGATTGCCACTAGATGTTGTCGCTGTTGCCATTTTGACATAACTTGTTTGCATGAAAAGTATTTTCTGTTTTTTTTTCTGAAATAAGACCCTTAATCCTATGTAGGTGTTACATAAGTAGAAATTACAAAAGTGAATAATCTGAACTAGTTTCTGTAAGTCTGTATAATATTTAGTAACATTATTAAAGGCAGTAGCTTGATAGCACAAAACCTCATTTAACAGCATTTAATCATTCTGTTTCATAAATTCCGTTTCCTAAAAACATACTTCTCTGGTAAATAACACTCTTTCTTTGCCTTATAGGTTCATAGGTAAGTACTAGAACTTTTTAGGTCTAGCCAGTTTCCCTTTATGTATTTGAATTAACCTATCCCATTTGGTTATAGATTGGCCTTACACAGCCCATGGCTGATAATTATTTATTACCCCAATGAGAATAACTGTGATGATACCGTAGATAATTTGAGGGAGAACCACGCATGGGATAAAGCATTTAGCAGCTGACTCTGCCCATTAGTAGTACATGGGGCAGTACTGGGGTAAACTTTCTGCTTCACATCCATAGATTCAAGTTACCCTTGAAAATGGACAGGGATGAACTTTGTTTTATGTCACTGGGGGATCTGCTCCAGCAACAGTGTGCACTGTGAAATCTACCTGTCGCTACAGACCATTCTGTTAATGTTGTAAATCCCTCAACTGAGTATTTCTGATGCCATTTAACTAGCTGATGTGCAGCAAATCATCAGTTATGGGTCAGAGAATGCCTTGTATTCCAGATACAGATCACATCTTAGCAGTCTGTAGGATACCAAATATAGTGACAGGTCTGTGAGTTGGTCCATGTAGAACATGTTGTTTAGGCCTTGTATCCTTTAAATAAGGCATCTTTGTTGCATATGTCTGAACAGATGCATGCCAAAGGAGAAATTATATTCATTGAATGGCCTAATAAGACCTGAGTAATGGGAGACAAAGGCATCCCTAGATATAGACACAGTCCCTTTGTTTATAAGCCATGCAATATAGAACAACTTTCTTACAACAATAGACCCGTGTTGGTCAAAAGTTAGGTCACTGTTCCCAAATCCTAAACAACTGGGTCAACTCTTAGGGGTGTATTGTCAGTGTAGTAATTCCCTGGAGTAGATGACTTCCCAAAGGATACAATAATGCATGTTTTTGGCATTTAGTTTTAGATTGTGATTTTAACACCAGTTATTTATTTCAGACAAGCCTTCCTGCAGTATGGCCAAGTCATTTGGGATTTCAATGACTGCTCCTAGCTCACAGTTATCTGCAAACTTAGTCATCCAGAGCCCTTTTGTACTGTTTTTTCCTTCAGAAAGGTAGATGCAAAACAGAACAGGTCCCAGCACAGAAACCTGGGGGGGACTCCACTGCTGACTGGTCTCTTTGTGGAGGTAACTTATTTTGATTATCTGCATCCTGTCTCCATAGCTGCCCTTAGGCATAGGCCAACTAGACAGCAACATAAGGCGCCATTCTAGCAGGGTTGATTTTCCACTATTTATTTGTTTATTTCTTGTAGTAGAGAAATGTTTTCTTTAAAATGTGTTGAATGAAAAGTGGAAAAGCTGAAGAGTAAGACAACTTTTGAGAAAAATGTAGAAAAAAAAATAATCTGGATGGTGTGGGCAGACCAGGATGGGAGGCAGTTGACCAAAAGCCAGCCCTGCCTGTGTCTGAGCCAGTTGACAAGGCAGCAAGTGACATAGGGGTTTATTCCCAGTTTATGTAGCTTTTCTAATATGTCTGAGTGGGGAACTGTGTCAAAAGCTTTATGAATTACAGATATATAAACCAAAGTGATCCACAAGTAATCTTTTTTTTTGTTATTACTGTCATATGTTTGTGCTGAAATGACATTTGAAAAAAATTTATATTTTATTGATGAGTTTCCTAGTAGAATGCAATAGTGCACCACCATTTTCCTACAGATATGCCGAGTATAATAAGGGTTGTGTAAAAACCCATCATAGATATACCCCCAGATTCTGCAAGCCTTGCACGGCATGCAGAATTAGTGCAGGAGCTTTAGCAGGCAATATGTCTGCTGTGCGATCCAGGAATAGCCTGCATGGGTGTGCACGAGCGCTCCTGCACTAGTCCTGCATGGACTAAGCCCCTGTATGCAAATCACCCCATTTGCATGAGAAATCCATGCAAATGAGGTGAATTTGCAATCCAGGAAGCTTGAAACCAGCTGTACAAGACTAGTGTAATCTGCAGAAATGTACTTGATTAGTAAAAGAGTACATTTCTGCAAAATCCAATATGGAGCAGTGACAGCTCCAAATAAAGGCTGCATATCAGTCAGGAAGCATGCCAATGGCCAAGTATAGGGCCATTGGCATTGCAAACAGCTTAACAAATAAAAAAATCTAATTTTATTTTTTTAGCCAATCTTGGCTGTTTAAGTGTAGGGCAGTGACATGCAAATGGGATTGGGGGGGGGGGTGGAATAAGAAAATAAACCTAAAATAAGCATTCTAACTAAAATCACTATTCTGACATGAAAGTCAATGGCAGGCAGAAGACAACATGGCCAGTGAGTAGTGGTTGCTATGGGGGGAGACTCAGTGTGAGACATGTAACTATGCATTAGCAGGCAATCCTATGCAAATGAGGGGAATGATAGTGAATCCCAGTTTTCCCCAGCATGCTAGTCAGGTCCCAATAGTGTAACAGTAGGATTAGCTTGGTGCAAGCCTAAGAGTTAGCTGACATCATGGGGGGTGGTGTAAGTCAGGCATACTATAAGCGGATTGGAGCCCTGTGGCTCAGGTTTGTTCCAAGCTAAGCACAGCTAAGCAAGGGGGTGTGTCTTAATCTGCCTAGCACTCTTTACATTGCCTAAGCGGGTGTGCGCGCCGCGCACCAGGTTTTAAAGGGAAAAAAAGTTAAACCAGGAAATAGCAGCTCTGTGCACATTTGAGCACTCTGTTTGTGCAGCACTCCCCCTGGGCTTAAACAGGAAGGCAATGGAAAGGGAAAACAGCAGTAAGAAGGTAATCATGGAGAACTAGAATAGCTGGCAGGTGAAATGTATCAGAATCAGTCAATTACACAGGCAGCAGACCAGCCCAGCCCAGAACACTTCTATAAACTATGCACATACCTTCTCCTCTGGTTTTTCCCATACTCTACACCACTGGTGTATACAAGCAGGAACTTTTAACAAACAAAACTACAAAATGATAGGGACTGCAGCAGGCAACATAGAACAACATGTGTAAGAGGCTGAGGGTGGTGAGGATGTGAATGCTGCCTATCAACCCACAGTGAGGAGATGGAGAAGAGTGTACAGACCCAGAGTAACCAACCAGGGGCTACATGAGATGGAGATAGTGGAGCACTATAGGGTGGACATGGACCTCCTACAGCAAATTGTTGAGCTGTGCCAGCCACACCTGACACACCGAACTGACAGAGGGGAACCCATCCCAGTGGATACCAAGGTATGTGTAGGCTTAGGAATACTAGCCACAGGTACCTCCCAAAAGTCAACTGGGGATATCATGGGGATCTCACAGGCATCAGCATCCAGAGTGTTCCACCAGTTCATGGATGCCATGTCAGCACATGCCAGTGAGCACATATATTTCCTCAACACCCGTGAGGTGTTGGCCAGCAATATGCATCTTTTCCACCAAATAGCAGAATACCCTGATGTAGTGGGTGCTATAGACTGCATGCACTTACACATCAAAGCACCACCCAGTGATCAGGGTAGGGCCTACATCAACCGCAGGATCCTCCCCTCCATCAACTGTCAGGTCGTGTGCGATGCCCAGGGCATTATAATGAATGTGTGTGCTGGTTGCCCTGGAAGCTATCACGATTCCCACATTTGGCATCTGACACAGCTGTACCAGAGATTTGCCAATGGGAACATCCCCTATGGTTACCTAGTGGGGGATGCTGGTTACACACTGGAGTCGTGGCTGATGACACCCATCAGAAATGCACACACACCTGAACAAGAACGCCATAATGAGGCACACTCACAGACCAGATTTATAATAGAGTGTGTGTTTGAGATGCTCAAGTCACAGTTCTGGTGTCTGGACACATCCGGTGGAGCCTTGCAGTACTCACCAGCTACATGCACTCAAATTGTTATGGTATGTGCCATGCTACACAATATGATCCTGCGGAAACAGCTGAAGCAGGAACAGCACAGGGCAGGGCCACACAACCCCCCCCCCAACAATGCCAAGGCCTCCACAGCCACAGAGGGACTCAGAGGAGGAACAACCTGAGCCTGCCCCAGTAGGCAGATGGATGCATGTCCAGTATGCCCTGGCCTTGGCAAAGAGGCAATGCATAGCACATACACTGACACAGTAGGGACCCAGGGAATGACACCTCTCTCTGACTCACACATACAGTAAAAGGGATGCCAAACATGACACTACCTGTGCTCAACCATGTATAGGGAGTGTACTATGTGCATCTGACATAGGCATCCCTCCAGCACCATCCTCAATCCTGGCACACCCACAAGGTAAGTCAATCAACCTACCAGTTGCCAAATGGAGTAGAATGTGTCATTACCTGTATCTATGGTATGGATGTGAGCATACAAGGGAATTGGGTGGCTGAATGTTATGGCAGCAGATAGTAGAGACCCATAGTGGCTCCATGATATATGTAACACATACTGGAGTCACCATAGTAGTCAGTACTACACAGGGTGACAAAACCCACTGCAGGAAATGTGCTGGGTGACATGTGTGTCCATATGACTTACACATGCCAGACAACAAGCTCACATACCCAACAACAGTCTCAGCCAGCAGGACAAGTGTAGACAAACCCAAACAGAGCCTGTGCTATGGTCTCTGAATGATGCCTATGGGTAATCTCCCCCCAGGCCTACACAGACAGATTACAGCAGGTTAGGCAGTGGGATTCTGAAGGGTAGGATGTTAGACACTAATATGTAGGGCAACCAAAGCTAAGACCTGTAGTACACTGATATGCCTCTAGTCAGTATGATAGGTTAGAATACAGAATAAAATGGAGTACCTGACATACTAGTACAGTCATAGCAAATGTGTGCAAGTGCCAGGTGTGCCCCCCATCCTATGTAGACATGTAGAAACAGTAAGGTGTGCCCCCGCAATCATGTGTAGAAATGTAAAAACAGTCAGGTGTGTCCCCCTACAACCCTATGTAGAAATGTAGTAACAGTCAGATGTGCCCCCCCTCACTCCCATGTAGACATGTCGAAGCAGTCAGGTGCCCCCCAATCTTGTGTAAAAATGTAGTAACAGTCAGGTGTGCCCCCTTCAATCCTGTGTAGAAATGTAAAAACAGTCAGGTGTCCCCCCCCACAACCCTATGTAGAAATGTAGTAATAGTCAGGTGTGCCCCCCCACCCCCATGTAGACATGTAGAAACAGTCAGATGAATCCACCCACAACCCTATGTAGCAATGTAGTAACAGTCAGGTGTGCCCCCCCCCCGATCCGGTGCAGAAATGTAGAAACAGTCAGGTGTGCCCCCCATGCCTTTATAGGCATGTGGAAACAGACAGGTCTGCCCCTTCCTCCAATCCAGTGTAGAAATGTAGTGACATTTAGGTGTGCTCCCCCCAATCCTGTGTAGAAATGTAGTAACATGTATGAGTAGGTATAATACGAGTGGAGCACAGATGCCCAGAGGTGGCCAAGATAGAAGAATAGGTTGTAGCATTTGCGCAATATGCAGGTCTATGTGTGTTAGGATGGTGTGTGTTTCATAATGTGCAAGAGTGGTCAGTATGTATGCATGTTAAGGTAAGACCTGATGGCCATTGCCCTCTACTGCCGATAACAGGGACAAGCCCTCACGACTGCAGTGCCAAAGACAATCCCCATCAGTATAACACATGCTAGCAGTAAGCCATTGTAAATGTATGGTGGTAATATGTGTCACCATCTGAAAGATGACATGGCATGGCTGTTGGGCTAGATATTCAAGCAGTACACAGGGGAAAGTATGCCAGACATATAGTATATATTACATCGCTGTGAAATGGAGACACCCTTGGATTTGTACATATAGGTATACATCACAGTAACTGGACCTGTAGTAGAGGATACCGGTGATGTCTGCCTGAACACCTGCAGATCACAAAGGAGGTAGGAGTGATGTACTGGGAATCAGCTGATGTACCTGCACATGCCAGTATAACTGTAATGCCCCATGCATATCTGTGTGTCAGATGCAAGTAGTGTCCATAGCACACATGCACCCAGCCAAGCAAACACCACCCACAGGCATCTCCCTGGCAATATCCCTGCTGTGGGGAATGGGTACAGTAAGACCCCACCGGTATATGGCAATAGCAGAAGACTGCAGCATGCAGTACAGGTGTCCCATGCAGGTATGTCCCTAGCTGTAGGTAGCACCCTGCCAGCATCCGCACCACCTGATTAAGACTGATTGAAGGTATTGCCATGAACAACTCTCAGGCACTCCTAAAACTCTCAAGGCACTCCTAAAAATGGAAAAATCGATATCTGTGCAGTAACTGAGACCTGGTTCAAGGCTCCAGAGAGCACCCCTGCAATACCAGGCTACAACTCTTACCACACATTTCGGCCACCAAACCAGGACCGAAACACTAAAGGTGGAGGAGTGTCAATATTCACCAAGGATATTCACACCACCAGGCTAGTTGCCCAACACAATGCATCTGATATTCTCCAGGTGCAACTAACACTAGGTAAGACTGCAATCCAATTCTCCAGGTGCAATTAACACTAGGTAAGACTGCAATCCAAACTGTAGCTTGCTACAGATCCCCCACCATACCCCAAGATTCTCACAACACCTTTCTAAACATACTGGAAAATATTAAGATAGAACCAAACACCCTAATACTGGGTGATTTTAACTACCCTGCCATTAACTGGGAAAACTACTCATGTACCAACACCTTTGCCCAATGGTTCTTGGAATTCATAAATTCCAACACCCTGGATCAACTAATCCATAGTCTCACCAGGGGCTCCAATATCCTAGACCTGGTCATTACCAACATGGGAAATCGATGCTCCACACCTGTGGTCACCCCCTCGTTAGTCAGGTCTGACCATAATCACCCTTAACATCCACATCCCACCCCCACCCCCCAGTAAGGAAACCTCCATAAAAACTTCTCCAAAGCCAACTTCATGCTACTCAAGTCAGAAGTGACAAACTTCATGACACCCATGCAGACGGGAACTGAAAGTTCAACTGATGAATCCTACACTAAGGCACTGTACGAGCACATCCACTCATACATAAATTGTGCCATCCCAAATAGAACCAAGATGCTCTCATCCAAAAAAAAAGGAAGCCAATCTGGTGGTCCCCTGCCATAAACAAACTTTACAACAATAGGAAGAAACTGTTGCAGAAAAGAGGAAAATCCCAGGATGCAAAAAACTCTCTTACCAGCCTCAGTAAGAAAATGAGATCCCTCATAAAATCCTCCAAAGCTAGTTACAAAAATAAAATTGCCAAAGATTCCAAAGACAACCACAAGGCATTCTATAACTATGTCAAGAATCTAAATGGCAATGCTCAGATCTGCTCTGAGCTAAAACAGAATGGTATTAAATATCTGATCCCAAGGATATTGCCAATATCCTGGCAGATCGATTCAGTGCCAACTTCACCCCCCTCTTACCCCCTAAATGGCCCATCTCAATACAGGAAGATTGCCAAATTCTGGTAATAATGGTCACACAGGTAAAAAACGCACTCTCCAAAGCTAAGAATACAGCATCCATGGGACCAGATGACATCCCGGGCTGTGTACTACATGAACTACAATATGAACTGGCACCTCACCTAAGTGTCATGTTTAATCATAGCCTCACCTCAAGTTTCATGCCCACTGAGTGGCGCAGAGCTACAGTTATCCCACTCCACAAGGGGGGATCCACCTTGGATCCCAGAAACTACCGTCCCATCAGTCTGACCAGCCTTATCTGCAAGGCCATGGAGCATATTATCATGCAACTTATAAACAAAGAAATTGGCAACCTTCAAACACTGGACCCCACCCAGTTTAGGTTCGTGAAGGGCCGATCTTGTCTCCTGAACCTGATTGACTTTTTCAAATCAGTCTCTAGAGCCATGGAAAAGGGTAAGGTGGTCCACACAGCCTATCTAGACCTTGCCAAGGCCTTTGACACCATCCCCCACTCTGGAATCATAGATAAACTTACTAAGCTGGGCATTAATCCCTACATCACCCAAAGGGTTGCTAACTGGCTTACTAATAGAACCCACAATGTAAAAGTAGCCAACTCCAAATCCAGCTCCAGACAAGTGACAAGTGGAGTACCTCAGGGTTCAGTCCTGGAACCACTCTTGTTTGGCATCTACTTCTCTTAAGTACAGGCCAACACTAAGGGACTCTGGCTAACAAAGTTTGCAGATGACTGCAAAATGGGAGCCATTATTAAATCACCAAATGATGTGGATACTCTAGAAAAGGGCCTTACAGAAACAGATGCTTGGTGCCAGAGCCATGGGCTCAAGCTCAATGCCAAGAAATGTATAGTTATCCCCTTTGGGAAAAAAACATGTATCCATGAATTACCATATAGGTGGCAGTACACTAAACACCGAAAGTCTGATAAGAGACTTAGGGACACAGGTGGACGGTGGTCTCGCCTTCAATAACCACATTGCCACAACAGTCAGAAAATCCTTCTATGTGGCACACCTCATCACGAAGGGCTTTTCATCCAGAAAAAAGGAGGTCACTGTCCCACTGTACTCATCCCTCATTAGACCCATTATAGAATACAACACCCCATTTGGTATCTAACTCTCAAGACATCTGCAACAACTGGAAAGGCCGCAGAAATACCTCACTACAAAAATCACAGGCCTAAAGCAGATGCCCTACGCTGACCGCCTTAAAAAAACTCCAGCTATACTCTGTCGCATATCGTCTACTCAGAGGTGATCTCTGCTTAACATACAAGGCCATGTCAAACCCAGAGCTGTTGGACATGCTACACTTAAAGAAATCCCAATCCCTCAGAGCCACACGCTCCATGGATCTAAACCTTGTCATCACAATAAACAAAACATGCTGTAGGGATAGGTTCCTGACCCAGAGACCCCCCAGACTCTGGAATAGATTGCCCATACATGTCAAGTAGAGTGCCTCTTTGGCCCTCTTCAAAAGGAGCCTTGACGATTGGATGGGAGAAAGGAAATTTTGGACAAGTCAGTCACCCTGCTAGATATGGGTCCAG
Organism: Protopterus annectens; assembly: GCF_019279795.1. NCBI lineage: Eukaryota > Metazoa > Chordata > Ceratodontiformes > Protopteridae > Protopterus > Protopterus annectens. The sequence goes on from NC_056725.1 coordinate 1,921,247,179, forward strand.
GGAAGTAAATAGTGTGGGAAGAAATAACCAGGGAATTGTTATGGCTAGGCTTGTATAGGCCCTAGGGCTGATAGCCTAGTACCAATCTATGAACCTATGAACCTATGAACTATCACACCTACCCTGTCACCCCAGGGGAATATACTGTATGGTGGTCTGGGACTGTAGGACTGACAGAATAAAATGGCCTGCCACATCTGGCCTGCACCAACACCTAATGCCCCACAGAAACCTGCCAAAGGCCTGTGTCTCACACGTGCTGCCAATGCAAGTTATGTCATGGACACCCAAATAACAACATAACACACTCCACATAAGCCATTTGCAAGGCCATGTGGACAAACCACAGTAACATGTCCACCATGTCCCACTGCATAAACTGTGGACCAACACTAACACACACCTGAGATGTGGTGATACCCTTAGGGAAAGTATCAGAGAATGCATGCATAATGTAGAGAAGAGGTCATAGGTTCATAAGTTCATAGGTAGGTACTAGACTATCATCCCTAAGGCCTATAGAAGCCTAGCCAAAAAGATACCCTGGCTTTTGCCAGCCAAGAAAATTATTGTCCTGTGCCCCTGTTGAGCAGAGACACAGAGGTGATCCCCGGGGTGAATTTCCTATTTCCCATCCAATCATCAAGATTTTGTCATGAAAAGTGCTAATGAGGAGCTTTGTTTGATATAGATAGGTAGTTTGTTCCAGAATATGGGAGGTCTCTGGCACAGGAATCTATCCCTCCAGAATGTTCTGTTTATTGCGGTGACAAGGTTTAGCTCCCTAGAGTGTGTAGCTGGGAGGGATTGGGATTTCTTTAAGTGGAGCATGTCCAACAGCTCTGGGCTTGACATAGCTTTGTATGTTAGGCAGAGATTGCCTCTGAGTAGGCGATATGTGACGGAGTAAAGCTGGAGTTTTTTGAGACGGTCTGCATAGGGCATCTGTTTGAGGCCGGTAGTCCTCTTTGTGAGGTATTTCTGGGGCCTTTCCAATTGTTGTAGATGTCTTGTGAGGTATGTACCAAAAGGGGCGTTGTACTCTATAATGGGTCTAATGAGTTACAAGCAGAGGGGAAAAATGACCTCTTTTTTTCCTGGATGATAAACGTTTTGTGATGAGGTGTGCCATGTAGAAGGATTTCCTGACTACTGTGGCAATGTGATTATCAAAGGAGAGACTACTGTCCACCTGTGTCCCAAGGTCTCTTATCACACTTTCGGTGTTAAGCAGATTATCACCTATGTGGTACCTCATGGGTACAGAGTTTTTATCAAAGGGGATAACAATGCACTTTTAGACATTGAGCTTGAGGCCATGGCTTTCACACCAGGCATCTGTCTCAGTGAGACCCTTTTGTAGGATATCCGCATCGTTAGGAGTTTTAGTTATGGCTCCTAATTTGCAGTCATCTGCGAACTTCGTTAGTCAAAGACCTTCTGTGTTAACCTGTACTTCAGAAAAGTAGATACCAAATGGGAAGTTGGATATGGATTCTGCTACTTTCACAATGTGGGTTCTATCAGTGAGCCAGTTGGCAGTCCATCTTGTGACATAGGGATTTATACCTAGTTTAGTGAGTTTATCTATAATTCCAGAGTGGGGTATGGTGTCAAAAGACTTGGTGAGATCTAGATACATTGTGAGAACCACCTTACCCTTGTCTATGGCTTTGGTGACTGCTTCAAAGAAGTAAATCAAGTTTAGGAGACATGATCTGCCTTTTATAAACCCGAACTGGGTGGGTTCCAGAGTTTGGAGATTACCAATGTCTTTGTTTATAAGTTCCATGATGATATGTTACATGGCCTTGCAGACCAGGCTTGTTAGGCTAATGGGGTGGTAGTTCCCGGGGTCCGTGGTGGTTCCCCCTTTGTGAAGTAGAATAACCATCACTGTGTGCCATTCAGTGGGCACAAAGCCTGAGGTGAGGCTATGATTTAACATGGTGCTTAGGTGGGGTGACAGTTCATTCTGTGGTTCATGTAGAACGTAGTCTGGGATGTTGTCAGGTCCCATGGATGCTGTGTTCTTGGCTTTGGAAAGTGTGTTTTTTACCTGTGCAGCCATGACTACAGGAACTTTGCATTCTTCTGGTATACAGATGGGTCCTTTAGGGGGTGAGGGGAGTAAAGTTAGCACTGAACCTATCTGCCAGGATGTTGGCAATATCAGTTGGTTCTGTATATTTAGTGCCATCGTGCTGTAACTCAGAGCAGATCTGAATGATGACATTGAGATTCTTGACATAGCTATAGAATGCTTTGTGGTTGTCTTTATATTCAGTGGTGATTTTGTTTTCATAACTAGCTTTGGAGGATTCTATGAGGGATCTCAGCTTCTTACTGAGGCTGACCAGGGAGTTCTTCCAGTTATGGGATTTTACTCTTTTTTGCAACAGTTTCTTTCTTCTGTTGTAGAGTATGTTTATGGCAGGGGACCACCAGATTGGCTTCCTTTTTTGGAAGATAGCATCTTGGTTGTGTTAGGGATAGCACGATCCATGCACTTGTGTAAGTGCTTATAAAATGCATTTGTGTAGGATTCAGCAGTCATACCTCTATTGTCCATCTGTATGGGTATCGTGAAGTTTGCCACTTCTGTCTTAAGAAGCGTGAAGTTGGCTTCGGAGAAATTTTTTATGGTGGTTTCCCTAATAAAGAGTGGAGATGGGATGTGGCTATATAGCCTGATTAGCCTGTGGTCAGATCTGACCAATGAGGAATTGACCTCTGGTGTGGAACACCAGTCACCCATGTTGGTAATGACCAGGTCTAGGATATTGCTGCCCCTGGTGTAGGTGTGGATAAGTTGATCCAAGGAATTGGAATTTATGAATTCCAGAAAATGTTAAGCAAAAGAGTTGGTACATGAGTAGTTTTCCCACTTAATGGTGGGGTAGTTGAAATCACCCATTATTAGGGTGTTGGGTTGTACCCTAATATTTTCCAGTGAATCAAGAAATGAGGAGTGTTGAATCCTGGAGCATGGTGGGTGATCTGTAGCAAGTTACAATTTGGATTGCGGTCTTGCCCAGAGTTAGTTGCACTTGGATAATCTCGGATGCATTGTGCTGTGCAACTAGCCTGGAGGTGTGGATATCCTTAATGAATATGGACACGCCTCCACCTTTAGTGTTTTGGGCCAGGTTAGGTGGCTGAAAGATGTGGTATGAATTATAGCCTGGTAATGCAGGGTGCTCTCTGAAGTCTTGAACCAGGTCTCTGTCACCGCACAGATGTCGATGTTCTCCATTTTAAGGAGTGCCTTGAGTGAATGCATTTTGAAGTTTAGACTTCTAGCACTGAGTAACATTACCCTCAGATTTTGCTTGCTTGTACCTGTTACAGTGGTGAATTTGTCATTTGAACCTTGTGTAAAAAAGGCACTACAGGGGTGGCAAGAGCCTTAGTCAGTATCCGGAATCCCAAGGGCGACAGGTGAGGCCATCTCTGGCAAAACATCATGTTCTGTCAATCATGTCATTCCAGAAAGAGAGATACTGGATCCCCTTAGAATGACACCAGAAGCTTAGCCAATTGTTGAAGTCAATCATTTTGTCCTTGTACTGTGGTATCATTCTGGGTGTTGGCAGGATGCTACTCAGGGCTAGGGTCATATCTGCCTGGGCTACAAGATCAGAGAGCTCCTCCATGTCTCTTTTCATGTAGTCCAGGGATGTACGTCTCAGGTCATTCACACCAACATGGACAATGACAGAGATATATTTGTACTTGTGGAGTGACCTGAGTGTGTGCTTTATGTGGCAGATCCTGGCACCCGACAGGCAGTGATCTGTAACTTTCTCCTTGTTTAGCCTGATGAGTGGAACATCAGTGTGCCTGACTATAGAGTCACCTATGACTAGAGTGTTGGGTACATTGTTATGACTTATGGGCTGTGGTTGAGAAGCACACAGAGTTTGTAGGCCATGTGTCATTTGGGTTGTGTTGGGGGGGTGGAGGTTGCATGCGTTTCTGATTTGGAGGTCTCTGTTGCTTGAGCAAATTTTTATTGAAAGCCTCTGTGAATGTAGGTGTGTGTGTTTTGTGTTGCTATGTGTGTGTTTTTGTGATGGAGGTTTTGAGAGACTATTTATGAGTGTGGTATGGTGCAATTCTTTACATTCTCCTCTTGACTGTGTAGTCCAGTCTTGGGCGAAGAGAGCTTTGCTTCCAGTTTGGCTATATAAGTTGGGTGGTAGGAGGAGAGGGCTGTCTGTGTACATGAGGCAATTGCTGCATTGCTCCAAGATACCCAGATTCATCAGGTAGACAGGAGAAAACACCGGCAGCTGACCCCTAGACATGTCTGGATAGGTGCTTATTTATTAAGTACTAAAAACCATTTTCCTCTAGACAAGTGAGGAAAGTTGAGTGCTGTAGTAATTTGCAGCTTATTTAGTGCTTACAACATGTTCTGAACAAGTGCTGAGCTCAAAGAAACAGATATGAGTGCTAAATGTAAAAGAAAATGGCTAGTTCTAAGGGAAAATGTGTAGAACAGACTTTATGGCACCAGGAATAGTTTAACCCTGGCTAAATAAATAAATAAATATATATATATATATATATATATATATATATATATATATATATATATATATAGATATAGATATAGATATATAATATATATATATATAGATAGATAGATATTTCTTTTTTTAAATATAACAGTAGCAAATGAGCAAACTGATTTAAACAACTTAACCAATAAAAGGCTAAAAATGGAGCCGTATTCCAGCAGTCTTCGATCAGATAAGTTCTATCTGCCCACTCCTGCAACTAGGGTGCAGGGGAACCTTCTCCAACAAAAGATGGTCTGGATTAGTTCTCAAGTTATACAAACAAAGCTAGATTCAGCAGGTCTGAATTTAGTCTATGCTACAGCAAACAAGTTGTAACAAATTTCAGAATGAAGCAGTTCAAATAAGTAGGCACAATAAGCCTTTAAGCAGAAACTCCCAGCTCAGATGGGCAGAATATACCCTCTACTCCCACAAGATTGCAGACCACACCTTCTTAATGTAAAATAAATGGCCCAAAGCCCAAGTGCTTAAACCAGAACTAATACACTCTTAGAATAACATACACTAAGCCTTCAATCAGCAACTCCCAACTTAGAAGGATGTAAGCTACCTGTCCTGCCACAACAGTGCAGACCACAAACTTTCTTAATGTAAAACAACTGGTCTGAAGCCCAAGTGCTTCAACCAAAGGTTTAGAATGACAGTTACAATTTAATCAGGCTACTAACAGGCAGTAATAAATGCAGTAGATTAAATGCAGTAAAGTAGGAAAAGACACAAATACAGTAAAAGCAGACGAATAAAATGAGCAAACTGATTTAAACAAATTACCCAATTAACCAGTAAAAAAGCTTGAAACTGAGCCCTGGTCCAACAGTCTTCAATCAGACAAGTTCTAACTGCACACTGCTGCCACTAGGGTGCAGGGGAACCTTCTCCAAAAAAGATGGCCTGGATTAGTGCTCAAGTTATACAAACAAAGCTAGATTCAGCATGTCTGAATCTAATCTATGCTACAGCAAACAAGACGCACCAACTTCAGAAAAAAACAGTTCAAATAAGCAGGCACAATAATCCTTTAACCAGAAATTCCCAGCTCAGAAGGCCAGAATATAACCTCTCCTCCCACAAACGTGCAGACCACATACCTTCTTAATGTAAAATAACTGGCCTGAAGCCTAAGTGCTTAAACCAGAACTAATACACTTTTAGAATAACATACACTGAGTCTTCAATCAGAAATTCCTAATTTAAAAGGATGTAAGCTACCTGTCCTGCCTCAACAGTGCAGACCACAAACCTTCCTAATGTAAAACAACTGGTCTGAATCCCAAGTGCTTAAACTGAAAGGCTTAGAATAGCAGTTACGATTTAATCAGTCTACTAACAAGCAGTAATAAATGCAGCAGAATAAATACAACTGAGTACTTTTAAGAAGAAGCAAAAGCAAAATAAAGTGCATTTTTTGTTAGAATAACAGAGGGGGGTGAGGGAGCATGGGCAGCATGGAATGTGCAAGGTCCAACACCAAGCTGTGTGCACACACTATCCCTGGCTGCAAACACATAAATGGGAGGCTACAGTGTCTGCAGCTCCCCTTCCAGAATGGCATAACTTGCCATGAATATGTAGGTGTCTGCCCACAATACTAGACACAGCTGCAGTCACCCTTGTCCCCCAAGCCATCACTGTGAGCAGAAATGTCCACCTGACAGTACATGAGGACAGAAAACATCACTGTGTATAACAGTACACATCTGAATATCTCTGCTAACAGCAGGATCATGCAGCTGAAGCAGCACAGACACAATCACCTATAGTACACACTATTCCCTGCACAGTTTCTCCCCATATTGCCAAATGATCGATAGATACTCTGCAGAAACAGTATGCTACCTGTAGGTACACAACACAAAGGTCTGCACTGCAGTACAAACTACCTGGAATTGATCCACACATTCAATACAAAAGGGCATACTGGCATGCTCACACACTTCAACAAATGAAGGCCAGGTTTGCAAACAAGAGTGGACCAGACATATCTGGCAGTTGTAAATGTTAGTGCAGACACTCCTCAGTATGCAGCATGCATGCTGCACACACACACACACACTGGATAGGAATACAGGCATATATCCAAGGACAACACACTATAATAAGCCAAAAGAAAATGTGCACAGATGTGTGAAAAAGAGTGACTGTCACAAAGGACCCTCCATTATGAGGCCTGTCCCCAGTGGCGGCTGGTGACTTCAAATCACAGGGGGGCTGCAGGAGACAGCTGAATGGGTGGGGTCAAGGGGAGGGGGTGTGGTCAACCAGAAAAGGGAGGAGCTATGCACAAAACCACAAAAAACTAACTTTAATAAAATACGCTGCCCTGGGTGGCAAACCATCATTATGAAAGTCCAATCAAGACAAAAATAAGTGTAGAAGAATAAAAATATTTCAATGCATTGGCTGCATGACAGCTTACTTAATATCTAGATGGAAACAAAAGGTTGTGAGGCATGAAAAAATAAATTACTTTTTAAATACATTACTGGAATGCCAGTCAAAATCAAGTATAAGAAAAAACAGAAGCACTCAACTCAAACCACTTCTCCTTGCACTGCAGTTCTAATTATAATATATTCAGCTTTATTAAAGTACCAAGTAACATGCTGAAAGTAGAAATCTATGTGATGCCCCCACTTGTAAAAATGTTTCTTATCCAAAAAGACCTGCTGCCTGACAACTTGTTTCATGGGGAAAACATGATAAAAGTAAAAAATGAAAAGCAAACAAGAAACAAGCTCAAGATACATTGCTTAAAGGATTACTGTACAGGTTATGGACCACACATGATTGGCATTCTGTTTAGTTTACGGGTAAAGTCTGTAGAGATGACTGGAAGTCTTCAACAAGTGTAATGAGCTTTTTAAAATAATGGAATCCTGTCCTTTAATACCCAAGGCTTATACATTATCTAGTCAAGTATTCTCTGCATGGCAACAACAGAAAGGCTTTCAATGTTGGCAATTCTTTAACAGTATGCTTATTAAAGCTTACTTGCATCTTATGATCTCAGAAAAGCTTACCTTATGGTCATTAAAGCATTGCTACTTAAACACAGAGCAACAGGCACTTTGAGTAATAAGCATAAATCAACAGTACAAAAATATGACAGAAACCAGACCATTCTGCAAAATCAAGGACAGATGAAAAGCCACTGTAGTACTTATGCAGTGTGTCCTCCCCATCCAAGGTAGATACAACTACTCCTTGCCTTGCTTGGACACATCCAGAGTCACTACATGGGGGAGTGGGGTGCAACAAGCATGTCACAATTTGAAATCTCTCTGGCTGACTGTGATGGCCCTGAAACATTTGTCATACCTCTCAACCTCAAGAGCAAGAAATCTGGACAAAGCGATACACAGAAGTGGGACAAAGGCCCAAAAATAAGGACAATTTTTAAATATTGCTCTAATAAACTTAGAAAGATAATAGAATATGTCTTGCATTAGTATGAATTTTCTGAAGGGTATAACATCTGAAACTCAAATGTCTGTCATTTTCTAACTTCAGTCTTTAGTGGTTTGTCACTAACTTGTCAAAAAACACAACTTTATGAAAAATGGACCAAAAATATAAAATAGACACACAATACAGCTGCTACCTGTCAAAGAAGGGGCACTTTAATATTAGTACTGCTACCTTGAGCAGCTGACAAAATAAAAGAATCTACATGCATTTCAAGTAATCTATAACTTTGATTATTAGTTATTTCTTAATTGTAAACCCTCCATGTTTTCTTCCAAAATTGCTATTTTGCAGAGGGATTATTAGGGGGAAGAGCAACATTTTGAGCCAAAAATTGGGGACAGTTGAGAGGTTGGCTATGCCTAATTCTATAAAGCAATTTATTTTCATGTACCTCTCAACCTGTTAATGCAGTAAATCTGAACAAGGCCAAATATATTGGGGCACATATAAACAGTACTAAAAATTGCTCTTGTATAAATTGAGACAGTTGATAGAACAACTCTTACTTTAACATGCATTTTTCTGAAGGTTATGTCTGTGTGTGTGTGTGTGTGTGTGTGTGTGTGTGTGTGTGTGTGTGTGTGTGTGTGTGTGTGTGTGTGTGTGTGTGTGTGTGTGTGTGTGTGTATTTACATGCTTTAGTACAAAAACAATCCCTTTTGTGAACTGTCGTCTTGTTTTGCTATGTCAATTATTTGTATTTTTTCTTTAAGTATAATTTTATGTATAGTAGTTGATTGTAAGTCATGTCAGGCATTGAGTATAATGAAAGAAAAAGTCTGAATATTTTAATTTTTAAACAAAAAAATAATCATTTGACATCATCCATGTTAATTACTTTATTGGTATGACTTGTCAACATATATTTTATGCATTTGCTAATTTTTTCTTCGTGTGTTAAACCCTTAAAAAAAAAACAAGGCACATGCCTCTTTTCATGGGTGGTGGTAGCACTACCTGGTTATTTGACTTGTTGTTAGACTCGCACAGTAGGCAAATGGTCCGAAGCTCATTAGTAGCTCATAGCTTAGTGCAGTAGTGGTTAGGAACTTACAAACTGATAGAGGTGAATTTAATAATGCTTTTGCTTAACAACAACTTCTCCTTTACATTAAACTTTTAATGGCCGGTCTTCGGAAAAGAAGATGTTAAAACTACTCTTATAAACACAGACACCGTACCTCTCAACATGTCTGCACACGAAATCTGGACAATGCCTGAAATAACGGTGGGGACAAGTGCTCTAAAATAGGGACAAATTTAAAACACTGCCCACATAAACGTTTAAGGTTCCAATGTATGCCTGATATCACTAACAAATCTGCATGGCTGTTATTCATGTACATCACCGCCCAACAATCAGCTGTAAAAACTAAGACCATCAAACTTTCGCGCCCAGGCAACAGCGAAAAAGCAATGCCAACAAGTGTTTATTTAATGTTGTTGTCGCAGTCTAACAAGTTTTTATTTAACACTGTATAAAAAATAATACTGTTAGTGCTTCACACTCGATCGGACGTCAGTGCCGGTGAAATTTGTAAGTGAGCGCCAGCAGCATTTATTTGAGAGGATCCTCCCTTTTGTATATATACGTACCATTTAAATGATGAGCGGGATAAAGTAAGCTATAGCACTGAGGACTAATAAAAAACGGTACTTACTTATCGCAACCACATTCCAACCAATATGTAAGCAGCGATAGCTATAGATATACACTTAAGTTCCTTAGTCCTGTATAAACTACTTAAATTAAATAAAGTAATGAATGAAATAAAATAACTCACCTGTTTTGATTCCAGAACAGCCTGATGAAAGAAGCAGGTTCAAGCAGCAAATAAATCCACCACACAGACAGTCCTCCTTCACTCCTTGCCTCACTCTCTGTGTACTTAATTAAAAATACTTTGTCTTGTGACAAAAAATAAAAAAAAAAATTTTTGTTTAAATTAATTAAAACTAAATAGTACAATGAATAGGTCAAATATGATCAGGTCCACTCCAACGCCGAAAACTGACTGACTGATTCTCGCTCTATTCCCAGCACATAAAGCCCGGGAAGAGAGCAACAACCAATCAGCAGCATTTGCCCAGCAAGCACGTCATGATGTGCCTGCGGACGTCGCAGTCCGAGCCCCTTCCATATCTATGCGGTTTGTGTCTCAACCGCATAGACTTCTGGGAGGTTCTGGGCATCACAATGATGCCTTCTTTGCTCCTCCGGGCTGCAATGAAAACATTGCAGCAAGAATTAAAAAAAAAAAAAAAAAAAAAACGCTGTTGCGATTAAAATGCGCATGCGCGTACTTTCGAGTCACGGACTCGAAATTTAAAGTAGTCAAGTAGAAATAAAGATTTTTTTTTTCATTAAAAACAAAACAAACTTCTTCAACAACTGAGGGGGCTGCAGTCCGGCAGCACGATGCCACGAGCCACCCCTGCCTGTCCCACCTAGCACATAGCCAAATGGCTACAACCACATGAGGTTCAGATGTCACTCACTGTAGACCTTAGCCACTGGTATCTGTCAGCATTATGGATTATGTGGTGCAAGTGCTAGCTGTGCAACATGACTGTACAAGGAAGTAATCTGGCAGCTGTATACACATACCTGTGGAATATAACCTTGTGTGTGCCCGCATGTGGTGTGTCAACTGCTAGATGAATGGGTTATGGCCCGTGCACACACACTGCCCTCCCCATAGCCGTAGTATGACAAGCCTGCTGAAGTCATCCACTTTGAAATACACCCTTGTGAAAGGTGTAGGCCAGTAGTCTCTGTAGTGCTTCCTATAACTGCGTACTGCTGTAATGTGATAAACTAGCTAGGTAGGAGTTCTAATCCCAGACATGGCAACTGTGTGTGTGTTTGTGTGTGTGTCTCTGTCTGTGTAGAGAGCAATGCCTTTTTAGGCTAGTCACACTCACTACAATTAAAATGCCCTACTTTGTCAAGTTTGCTGGTGTTATACACTGAGAAATATACCTTTCGTAAAGCTGTAGCCCAGTAATCTCTGTTGTATGTCCTATAACTGCTTACTGCTGTAGTGTGATAAACTAATTAGGTAGGAGTTCTAATCCCAGACATGGCAACTGTGTGTGTGTGTCACCGTCTGTGTAGAGAGTAATGCTTTTTAGGCCAGTCAGACTCACTACAATCCAAATGCCCAACTTTTTCAAGGCCGCTGATGCCATATACTGTGAAATATACCTTTCAGAAAGCTGTAGCCCAGTAATCTCTGTTGCACATCCTATAACTGCGAACTGTTGTAGTTTGCTAAACTAGTTAGGTAGAAGTTTTAATTCCAGACATGGCATGTGTGTGTGTGTGTGTGTGTGTGTGTGTGTGTGTGTGTGTGTGTGTGTGTGTGTGTGTGTGTGTGTGTGTGTGTGTCACCGTCTGTGTAGAGAGCAATGCTTTTTAGGCTAGTCACACTCACTACAGTTCAATTGCCCTGCTTCATCAAGGCTGCTGTCATACACTGAGAAATACACCTTTCGGAAAGGTGTAGCCCAGTAATCTTTGTGGTGCATCCTGTAACTGCATACTGCTGTAGTGTGATGAACTAGTTAGGTAGGAGTTCTAATCCCAAACATGGCAACTGTATATGTGTGTGTGTGTGTGTGTGTGTGTGTGTGTGTGTGTGTGTGTGTGTGTGTGTGTGTGTCTCTGTCTGTGTAGAGAGCAATGTATTTTAGCCTAGCCACACTCACTACAATTCAAATACCCTACTTTGGCAATTCTTCTGATGTCATTCATTGTGAAATACACCTTTGGGGAAGGAGTACTTCAGTAATCCCTGTGGTGTATCCTAGAACAGCTTCATGTTGTAGTGTGATATAGAACTCTGGTAGGGGATATATTCCTGCACCTGTCAGTTGTGGATGTTTTGTGTGTATTTCAATGTCTGTGTAGGGAGCAATGCATTTTAGTCTAGCCACACACACTACAATTCAAATTCCCTACTTTGGCAATCCTGCTGATGTCATTCATTGTGAAATACACCTTTGGGGAAAGAGTACTCCAGTAATCTCTGTAGTGCATCCAATAACTGCGTAATGCTGTTGTATAATAAACTAGTTAGGTAGGAGTTCTAATTCCAGACATGACAGGTGTGCGTGTGTGTGCCTGTGTTTGTAACTCGTATCCTGTATGGAGGTGGTTGTGACTGTGTAACAACTGGGCTCAATGTGGAGTAGGTTTTGCAGATGTCTTATATGGTGGCCTTAGTATATATCACAATGTCCACCGTATTGGGATAACAGATGTGAAATAGCCAACAGGCTGGGGTGCAAATCCATATGTCTATATGTGACATCAAGGCCAGGAAAACAAACTTAGCAACCCTAGTATTACCCAGAGAAAACTCTCAACCCATGTCTCATACACATACACACTTGCCTAGGCAACAGCCACTATGTTGGGAGTACCCTGCATATTGCCCACTGATAGTAACCATGGTGTGATTGCAGTGGGCTACAGAGGACATAGCACCCTCTCCATCTGTCCAATAGACACATACATGCTGACAGTGCACTTCCCCATGTTCCCCACTGGACACCTGCAACACCTGTGGTGCCATCAAATGTGACACTAAAAGGACATAACATGCCCTGCATGGACAGATGCCACTGACACCAGGGAATGCCGGTTTCATGCTATCAATGTAGGTGGAGGATAAACCTGTTGTCCATTACCAATTCCCACCACATGAGGCAAGGACTGGCACATCTGATGATAATCTCTGTATACATGGGCAATACACCCTAGGTACAGTTCCACATCACTCTACATACATGTGGGAGGTGTGTACATCCCAGACACTGTACATGTCATGGAATAAGGAACACATACATGGCGAGCAGTGCACAGCATTGGCCACACGCAATAGTCACCCAGATGACTGGATGATGAATACAATACCCCCCTGTGTTGGCAAATACAGAAACTACACCACTGAGCCACAATGCAGACCATTGTCATGTGGGCTGATGCCAAGGTATACCCATCAACTAGCCGTGTATAGCTGTCTGGCACAGTCAACCACTACACAGCCATGAAGCAATGCACCCATGCATGTCAGTACTGGCACCCTGTATGTGTGTGTGTGTGTGTGTGTGTGTGTGTGTGTGTGTGTGTGTGTGTTGTATGATGCATATGATCGCATTCACACTCACTACAACCCCCATTGATATACTGAAGCATGCTGTCCAATGTCCGATACCTCCATATACCCTTTGCCCATATAACCTCTGCATGACCACTGTGGTTCATGTGATACTTGCATAGTAATGTGTTGTGGCAATCTCACTAGTGATGAGTTGTATTCCTGGCCCTGCCATATGTGTCAGTGTGTGTACTTCCCTGTGAGAGTGTGTCTGTGTTGATACTGGCACCTGTTCATGCGGACAGGCACTTGTCCTACACCTACCGTATAGCTACCATATCCCTGTTACAGATGCCACTCACCATCACATATACGTTTTGAGGGCTCCTCAACATGTAACCTGTGTGGCGCATCCAATAACTGCATAGAAATGTGATAGCACTATATAGTTGTCAGGGGTTTGATACCCTATGCTGGTAGGTATGTGACACAAACATGCTTAAGTTTTACTCTTCCACCCCTCCCTGACTTTACTTTGCCTCTATCTGCCTCTCTCACTCTGTCTCTGGTGGATATGGAGACCTACACCTGCTTTACTTAGGCAGCAGCATGTGTATTTTAATTGATGCTCATGATCAGCTGATGGCCTCTACACAAATCGCAGCCCTCCTCTAGCTGATTGCATATGGAATAGCTGTGGTAACATTCCCATTGCCAACTGCATGGAAACACACTCCAATATCTAGGAATATCATGTTGGTGTTGGGCCTTTTCATTCACTGTGAGCAGAAACTTGTTCTGTTGTTTGGCAAACAGCATATTAGATGGATTGGGGATTTACCTCTAACACCATACACTGTGGAAACAGGGCAACACACAGGAGGGGGATGTGCCTGACCTGACTACAGACTGTAAGTGCTGCTATACTGCATTTGGATTAATGGCTTAACAGGGTGTGTGTGGATATGGCTGTCCTACCTGTTTTAATAACTGCCATGTCAGTGCTATGTTTATGAGGGAACCTCATCTGTAGGGTCATCTGCAGACTGGACAGTGTGTGGTGCCTTTTCTTTCATGTGTTACCCACAGAGCACCTATCTGTGGACTGCAGAAGGTAGTGTAAGGATTGCAGTCTGTAGCTGGTGATAACCGTGAGAGTTACTGACTTCATAGCCCTCATAGGACATATGTTCCAACAAACCTTGTTACAACAGTAAATGTATGAGGTTATCACAGCAACATGTCAATACTGGCCCTGTGTATATGCCTCCAGCCACAATTCTGTCAACCTTTGTACATATGTCATGCAGTAAGAGGTGCATATGTGCTGTGCACCATAATTAGTGACAACATAACTGATAACAAGCCAGTGAGATATCAGACTGCTACACATGTTATGTATAGTAGGGTTATATCTGATGGCATCGCCTGGACATTCTGTAGTTGTGTGTACAGTACTGAGGTCTGTGTACATAAGGTGAATGTCAACAGTGCATGTATTAATATGTACTTTGGTCTGTGTACAGACTATGGTAGTTGTCACTGTTCTTGGTCCTGTTCTATCTGATGTTACATGCTACTCCACTGTATGTTACCCTATCAGCTTACATGCACACATGTCCCATACCACAGACAGTCATTGGACCACACTGTGCAGCGGCCCAGTATATGTAGGGTTAGTGTGTGAGTGGCACATATGAGGATGGTGTTGAACAAATAGTCCATATACTGTAATATAATGCTAGCTTACCATACGTGGCTGTGGCTGTGTTCACATTGGCTGTGGTTATGCACTTTCACACTGATGTATTGTACTCCATGCTGTGACATGCCTGTAGAGCCTGCTATATATGCAGGTACATGTGCATTCCCCCATAGGAAACGTAGGCCAGAGTTGAGCCAATCTGCCTGTAGCCTGCACAGTGCTTTGTTACATGCCTAGCAGCTTAGTGTACATACCCAGTGAGATGTCATGTCCAGATACTTGCCAGATTTACTGCTGCTGGTCCTCCATTAACAGTCATGTATGTCATACAGAGCAGTGGGATGCTGTACAGATGTATGTCAATATCTAGAGGGTAGTATGTGGCCATGGCACCTCTGTACCAGTGGCTATTATGTGTTAGGACAGACAGGGGTGTGTGAATGCATAACCTATAGGGCAAATGTTTACCAGTCATTACATATTATACCCATCTACGTGGCTGTTAACATCCACATTGTCAGGCTTGGTCCACATGTCTTGCACTAAGGAATTCTGTGTACACCTCTAGACTGTACAGAGTTTGTCAGAATGCCCACATATATTAGCCAATATCTCTGCTTTAGTCCACAGGAGCATTATGTGCTAGCAGCGGTACTGTACTTTGCTGTCCTTAGGATGCCTGTCAGTAGCCAGTGGTGCACATTTTAAAAGCAGATGTGACCTCCCACACACACCATGTCTGTGAAGACTATCCCTATTATAGTAGCAATAGTCTACAAATATACCTGCTATACACACACCTGACATCCACTACGGAGTTGGGACTATAGGGGTTGACATAGGGCTACACTCGATGTTCAGGACATATGGTGAAAATATATGTATATATAATTATCCAGATATCTATACAGATATATACACATATACATATCAACATATATTGATGGATATGTATATGTACATATATATATATATATATATATATATATATATATATATATACATATAAACACCCAGATATATACATATACAGAGCAATACATGTCTGCAAATATACAGATAGAGATACATATGCACATATACGCATGGATATCTACATATATATTGACAGTAGTAGGTATATCAGAATAGATATGTATGCACATATAGTTATAGATATCTACATATATACCAACATAACTAGGCATATCTGTGCACATAGGATGTGCATACATATATAGCTATATAGACATATATCTATATATGCACACACACACACACACATATATATATATATATATATATATATATATATATATATACATATATATATATATATATATATATATATATATATATATACATATATATATATATGTACATACAAAGAGATGCACACATGGCCATATATATGTAGCACAATACAGATGTGTATACAGACATATGTATGAGTATGCATGTGTATGTACATGTAGACATATATAGACCTATTATATGTATACGACCATATTCCAGTCATGAGTAAACGTCACGGTTGTGTATACCCTCCCAGATGTATCTCACCATATGCATCTGCTATGTGCACATTATGATAAAATAATATGTGATGCAACAGTCATATTAATAACAAGGGCTACACAATTTAGGAACTAAAGGCAATTGTTCAATACTACTCAATATGTGTATTGACAGCTATATTGGTAAAACAACAACTGTCTTCACAGTGGTTATGGCATAGGGGTTAAGTGTTGCGACTTCAGTGTAAAGGGTCCTGGGTTCAAGACCTGCAAGGGCTGTTCATTTTGTTGCTGGGCAGAACAAGGGCTGTCAGATACAGACTGGTTAAGGCAGTTTTGTGCTGCTTTAAGTGGGTTTGCGTGGGTTTGGGTGAAGCTAAGCAGTACTGAGCTATGGGTAAATGTACAAGCACTTACACATTGTAGGCAGTGCTTACCAGTGTGCAAATCAGCATAGCTGTTATATTGCAGCAATGTTGATACTTGCTAATCATAGCTTAGCCCTGGTAACCAGGACACACCACCCAGTCTGATAATCTGTAATAAGTTTATGCAATGCCATGTACAATACATGCACCTATGTGCTGTCATTACAGTAGCAAGGGGTGTGAGTGTCATGTGTGGGACACAGACATATATGAGCCTGTACAGTACTGTTATCCATGTGACTGTGTTACATACAGGCATAGTAGCCCAGGGTATGTGTTGTCACACTGGCATGTAGTGTACCATGGCAGTACTACTGTTGACAGTGCTAACCCAGGCAAGAGCAGAGTGCTTAATGTAGTACTGACAACAGGCACACATGCGAGCATGGATGGAAACTGAGGCCTCCCTGTTGTATCCCTGGTGTGTGAACTGTATCACAGTATATACCCCTTACTGGGTAATGATCCATCATGTGGAATGTAACTGTAGACTACTGTCTGTACAGCACATGTTAGTGCGGGCATCTGATATGTAGTTATAGCATACATATTGTTGTCAGACATCTGTCTGTCAACACACTCATGCTACTGCATAGCTACTTGCCAAGCTGATGACTGTCAGTCCCTCTACAGATGTGCAGATAGCAGGTATCCAGCTGGGATATGTACAGGCAACCTAAGCTTGATTGACACTGACATGTCTGCCCAGCTGTGTAAGAAGTGGCACATATAGGAGATGTCACCCTCTATGCACAACATGCCACAGCACTTCCACTACACTACACTACCACAGTCAACTGAACATGCTTGGGTACAGGTCTCCATCACAGACACTAACCATGTGTGTAATGCATGTTGCATACATGTCAACTTGATCACCTCACTGGCCATGTGCAGGAGGCATCTGGAGTATTGGCTGATGCATGTCATTGTCACCCTGAGGGTCACAACAGTAGTGTCTGTTGGTAGATTGCCTGCTGCCACCTGGCAGGTGGCAGGATAACACTGTACACACAACCCCTACGCAACCAATCTCCCCTTGGACAATAGCTAGGTACACAGCTATGACCACCTGCAGGGATGCACCCCTGTACTGACACATGTGTATATGTGCTTGACTGAGTATAGCAGTGTCTGTGTGTTAGCACACCTGTACTTGGGAATTCCATGAGGGCCTTCACAACCAATGCAACACCCATTGCTATAGTCAGTTGTGACTGCTGCTGTATGGGACATTACATTGTACCCTATTAAGCTCCCCCCATACCAGCTACACAACCCTTGCAGTACCAGAACAACAGTGATTTACAAATAGGGTGATAGGCACGGGATACCCATTGTGTTCTGGCATGTGTGTGTGTGTAGTTGTGCATGTCCGTATATCTGTAGGGTACAGCATTCCGAGGCCACATACTCCTATTACAATACTCATTGCCACAAAGTAGTACAGATAGTGATGTTGCTGCCCATAGGTGAGGCATGACAATGCAACACCCTACTACACGTGTGGCATGTGCATGAGATGCATATCCCTGTAGTACCACTGTTGAGGTATACTATGGGTTGTATCGTAGTCACGGCCAATGTGTGTTGGTGGGTATGGCAGAGTTTCATCATGGGTTTCAGGGAGTACAGTATCCACTGGGGATGTGGGTGCTGTGTGCACTGTCATTACACCGAGGTACACCCGGTATATGTCCCACGTACCACATTATAGTTACCACTGTCATCATCAACCATACCGGTAACTGTTACCACAATCCACGCCAGTTATGCATGTGATGTGTGCAGCCTACCTGTAACACAGTGGACACAAAGTGAAGTTAGTTAGCAGCGATAGGCCCTGGTATCTCAGATATGTGTCTGGCTGTTATGTGTCTGTAAATGTGTATATGATGGTATGTCACACTAAGTATTGTCCAAATACACCCATGACATCCCCCATTAGCATACTGTATGTGTCTGGGGATGTTCTGCATGTAACATGTTACCTGGGACACATCTCACCATAAACGTTGTGTGGTGTGTGCAATGTAAGCCACACACTTCACTATCACTACATAGCTAGGTAGGGGCCTAGTGCCAGTGTTGCCAAGTAACAGTGTGAGTGTATGTGGATGGGTCTACATCAGGCTGCAGGGTATACATGCCTCAGCGGGCCACTTGTCCATGTGGCATAGGCAATAACTGGTTTAGTAACTTGTGAAATGTGTTCAACTGTAACCCAGATATGTCACAGCCATGGTGTCACCACAGTGACATACCCCATTGTGGAATATAACTGCAGACCATCCTCGTGCTGACACATGTACACCTACAACACAAATGGATAACATTATAGGGACTGCAATCAACCAGTGTTACTAACAGCTATAAGGCATCATTGCTGGATGGCTACACTACCTACCATATATGCATTTCACTTTACTCCCTACAACATGTTACACTGCAGTACTGTAGCACACTGTAGTACAGTCACTGTCTGCATCAGAACCATATCAGCCTGACCCTGCATTAATGGTATGGATGACAGGGATGTGGCACAGGTATCATCATATGCACTGGGTGTGATGTTGATTTGCCAGAGGCCAAGGGTGGGCCATACATTTGACACCATGTGTGTGGGTGAGTGGTGTACTTTTGGGAGCTGGGTGAGGTGATGTGGCATGTGTAGGTATGGGGTTGCCCTAGGTGTGTTTGCATAATGTGTGGGTATGCATTCACACAGTTCTGCCATGTGGCTTCCCTACACAGGTGTTTATGGACAGCTGCAGACCATACCTGGCAGGGTGTGCAGTTCACTGCCTCCAGCCATGGGCACATGGACTGTGCCTGACAGGGGTTCCACAGGCATGTCCAGATACAGGTCTTGATGTGCTACTCTCACCTGCTGATGACATTTGTCCGCTAGTACCAGGTCCCTCCTGGGACTGGCCAGGACCATGTGCACTTGGTTCACTGTAGTGTGGTGTGGACAGCACCCCCCTTCAGTTCCGGGGCTGGTATTGCCACTACAGCAGCCCTTTGGTGTCCTAGCACATCCACATTGACTACCAGCTGTTGGTGTAGCTGGCCTACGTCCACGTGCCATCGCCGCACTCCCACCACATGTTCAAGCACAGATAGACCACGATTGATGAGGGCCATCATCTCACCAGACCGTCTATCCATGAACTCAGTTAATCCACAGATGGCACCAGCCAGCTCACGGGCGTTGTCATTTGCAGATGTGAAGACAGCCCTCTGTAGCCTCAGGCCCTGTCTGTGGTAACATTCTATACATGCCTGCACCACCATGACAGCCTGAAACATGCTCCTGCTAGTACCAGGTATGTCGCCTCTCCCAGAGGCATGATATCCAGCGGCCCTACTACGAGTACCCTGGGACATCTGACTATGTGGTGCCCTGCCAGACATCTGGCTATGCCTGCTGTGACCAGACATAGTAGGCATGGTTACCACACTTTCCTGTGCACTGCCACCGAACACCAACTGTCCCTCCGCTATGGCCACTGGTGATGGGATGCATAAAGGCACCAAAACTGTATGCGGGGTTGGAGTGGCTAAAAGATGGATGTCACATGTTGGCACACTGTCAGCTCTTGACAGCCCCACCTGTGCTTCAACATTAATATCATTATCTTTGGTGTCTGTATGGACACCAACATCAAAATGCATGCAGGATGGACCATAACCCACCTCACCAGCTGTGGAGGAAAACAATAAATGCACTTTAAAACCTGTACAGCATTGTCTAACAGTACATGCACACACACACACACACACACACACACACACACACACACACACACACACACACACACACACACACACACACACCTCCATATTAACTACCTGTCCATGGCTTTACAGACAGTCCCATGCATATGTTCATGTGTTAGCCCATCCTGCATATCACTTGTGATACCACTCATATCTGTCATCTAAATGCCTACACAAGCAGCCCCAACACAAGGCATGTTGCTATTTACTTGCCTGACCTGTGTGTAGTGGTTTTACATGGCCTCACTGCTGTCATTGAGTATGTACCCTCTGTATGTCCGGACATGATGTGCATGGCCCCTATGTGTGTGGGCTACTATGTTGTAGCCATAATATCACACACTGGTGTGTCATGTGTATGTAATGCTCAGTACATGCCAGATATGCTGCTCCTTCAGCCTATCATGACAACTGTAATATTTGGATACACTCCCTGGTATTGACTAGTACTTCCCCAATGCATCTGTAGTGATGCATAAGTGGGTTGTAGGTGAACTCTCTGCTGAATGCAATATTAAGGGTGTACCTGGTGTCTACCTTCCCTCTGGATGCCTGTTCCATGCTACAGACCATATTATACTATTTGCTGCCCTGTAATTACACACATGACAGGTATTCCTGGTGTGTAATGTGACAGTCCATGTCCATGTACTGCATGGTCCCAAAGGGAGATACAGCTGTATGAACACCACAAAATATCACATGTGCATACATGGCCACCCACAGAAACACACACATGCATCTACCTCCCTCCACTTCACCAGAGTGACCCTGCAGACAAACTAACTCACCCACAGGACACACACACACACACACACACACACACACACACACACACACACACACACACACACAAACACACACACAAACACACACACAGGTGAGGTTGCACAAATATAGTACACACAGTCCTCCTATTACCCATCTGTCAACATGCAGAACATATGGTACAGAACAGCTAAGGGGGGTGTACACACCTTTATTGATTTGAGGCACCCATCTTTGATCTGCAATGGGACCACATCACCACATATCTTAGCAGTACATGAGCCCGATATGTGAATATGTCCTGTACTTTCACATGCAGTGTCTACAGATTGTGTTAGGTGTGCGGCTGCTGACCGCGATGCATGCACACCGTGTGGGAATATGTGTGCACAGCCTTATCATGACAGTTTATCACACCTCTTGTTGTGTGTACTACAGCAGTCCCCCAATTCTGCATGATTGCAAGGTCTACTCATGTGCACTTCCCATAGTGTTTACAGACTGCCGTCACTATTGCTGTGGGGGTAAGGTTATGGCTGCCACAAGTCCTGAACCTGACCATGTGTAGATAGAGCCATTCCTAGCATCCTTAGGATCCCTGCTGCAGTGCACTAGTGTGTCATGCTGAAACCCCCCTCCTTCAGCCTTTATGCAGATGCATGACAAGTAAGCCCTACACATGTGCCACTTTGCAGTGTCCCATACACTGAACACCATATGTTGCAGCCTAGACCCAGCTGATAATGTGAACTACTGTAATGCCTTATGCCATAGTGTGTCTCTGCAGCAGTTGCCATTGTCCTACAGGTATATACACTGGTGTTGCACTGTATATGGCTGTTGTTCCAAACATGTCCCTACTATACGCCATGTCTACCATCATTATGCTACTCCCTGTGGACACATTCCACAATGACAGGAAGTTAGTTATCATCCAGGGGTTTGACATACCCTTCCAATACTCCATCATGGTTACCCCTGTGACACTGTGCATTTCACAGCACCAATACATGCACATGTACAGCATGCATTCAGGGTAGGTGTGTCAGATGTGTGCATGGAATATGCCCTTGCCATTACATGCCCAGTGTGTTGCAAGCAGCTACATAAACCATACTCACCAGCTACAGGCTGCTGCCTTGGTGGTATCCCGGCGGGACCTACATAAGAGGGTGAGAGATGCAACGTCAGTGGCCACACCTGTGGCAGTGCTACAGGGTGGGTGCAGTGTTACAAAACATCAATGGTACATTCCCACGATACTACCACATATGGACATCTGTTTATCACTACAATGCAGCAACACAATATATCTATGACATGTCAGATATGCCTGACCTACCTGTACCAATGCAGATGTATACACAACAGTGGTCTACTGATGTGCCCTGTGTCCTTATCTGCATGCTCCTCAGCCAGTGTGTGGGTGCAACCCACCTCCACGAAGGTTTCCAGTGGTTGGTGGCTGGCTGGATGGGCAGGTGCCACGAGGCTGGCCAGGAGCTCCTCCACATGTGTCGGGGGTATGAATGGCATGACCCCCATCGTGAGGTGATCCCCGCACACTGCAGCAGCATGCTGATGGGCATTGCGAAATAGGTCAGTGCAATGATGCCAGACCTGCTCATAACTGCGGTTGTGCAGTCCATCATTGACCCTGTGGACTAAGTTGTTCCACAGGGCGGTCCACTCCTGCTATTCATGGGCAGCCCTGCCAAACAGCACTGGATAGTGCTGGATCAGGTGTGATATAAGCACATCATTCTCCGCTGTTGAATAGGTGGGCAAGCGTGCATGTGACATCTTGACTGAAAGACATAAAGATGGAAACAGGTCTGAGCAACTCATACAGCAAGGTTACCACAGTTCATAATATAAATCTCTGTCTCCCCCCCACCACAATATCAGCTTCAACAAACTGTACACACAACTCATTAGGTCTGGCTACAGCTTACCTACCAGTGGGACAGATATTGAATTGTACCACACTTTCTGCTATGTGATTGTAGCCATGTCCCCTGTGTGTACACTATCATTGCTGGCCTGTTACAGACTATTCACCTGCATGCCATTCTCAGGGCCATTATGATTCCATATATGCCAGCAGTATGACTACTTTGGTATTGCTGCACATCTGACATTCTCTGTTATTGTGGATATCTATGCACGCTATTGGACATGTTCTGGGATTGTGTAGACTATTACTACCAACATATTTTCTATAACAGTGACACAATAACATGTAAATGTCCTATTGGCCAGCAAAACCACCTCTCCAAACCCATCTGTCCATGATACCTGGCCACATCACATGTGTGTCCCAACCTGGAGCCTCCTCATGTACTGTTCCAGCAATACCATCAGGAGGAACATACCCAGGGGAATGTTGTCCCCCCCTGGGGGCACACACAGACATGTTCCTGTCCCCTGAGGTCAGGTCTAGGGTCTGTTCCATACTGGGCTCCACAGACACATGTGGGATGTGCTACATCAGTCTGTGGCACCCACTACACATTCACAGGGCCGACATGCTCCTCCTTCTCAACCTCTAGGCCAGGCACCTTCAGGACGTGGACTGCTGTTGTGAGTAGCAGTGGGTGGGAGGCTTGTTCCCATTGTGACCATATTGGGGCCCATGTGGCATCCACATCACAGACCACTCACACCATCCAGGGTGTTTATCCACCACATGTGTCACATACCATGCCTGTAGACTGTCCTCAATATCTACCAACCCTGACCACCTCCACAGCTATACCTGCCATACTTTTCCATATTCCCATTTTAGACTTCACAGATGGGGGCAATGTGGTCCCAACAAGAGAATAACATGTGACATACCCGTCCTTGTTGCACACACTGCCAGCTGTAGATATCTGTTTGTATTGCTATGTGTGCTGGTGCCTTGCACATAGCACTCATCACTGTGGTAGTAATATAGGGGACATGTCTTTACATACATATATGTTTGTGTGTGTATTTGTATATATGTAGACATGTGCATATAGGTATATATCTATATATGTGTAGATATATGTGACGTATATATGTGCTCATGTATATGTCTACAGATGGGTATCTATATATCTGTGGATATACATGCTGACACACACACACACACACACACACACACACATATATATATATATATATATATATATATATATATATATATATATCTTTATATATTATGTATGTGACATATGTGCACATATGCATACCTATATGTGGGGTACATTGAGACATCAGGTCCACAATCTCACAACACCTTCCTGCATAGCTGCACTGTTCTGCCTTGCTACAACACAGACAGGTGCCATATATGGACATGGCCTGACATTAGGGGGGTGTATGTAGGACCCGATTTCAGGTAACCCTATTACACACCTATGGCATTCCTGCATGCTACATTACATATTGACCTGAGTATCCTGTTAGTGGTGGGCCGTGGGTCCCACATGTCCATCATAATGGCATTATTTCCCCCACTAGCTATCGGCCACGTAATATACATACTTCTCATTACACAACACACACTATGATGGATTACATCTTGTCAGTCAGTGCTGACCTGCACAATTGACGACTATGGCCCACTACCCACAGGGACAGACACTATTGTCCATAGCAGCTGTTCAGCTGAACATCATCACAACAACACCCGATGGTACATATGAATCATTCCACATCATCTATCCCATTATTATGAACTAGGTACTACATTCTATTACATGTATATATACTTCACATACCTGTTGTGGGAATGATGTCTTGATGAATGAATGATGAATGATGGTTTGTTCTTCATTTGGCTTTTAATATCTCTCTCTCTCTCTCTCTCTCTCTCTCTGTCTCTCTCTGTCTCACTGCATGCAGCTTGCTGTGTAGTACTTCCAATTACCACAGTCATGGCAACCACCTACATCATGTGGGCGTGGTCCCTTTACCTTTCCTTTGTGATGGATATCCTTCTTGTGTGTGGGCATCAGTGTTACAGACAGCAGGTAGCAATACCTCTTACAGGAGAACCTGCACACTCAGGCCAGCTACATATTTGTAGGAGGTTCCAGAACTACAGGCAGACTGTGAGTACAGTTGTGTTATGCTTTGTATAGTACTGGTGTTACAGGGTTTGTGTGTACATACTAGTTTACCTTGGAATGCAGTCTGTCTGCATAGCTCTCAACTGTGGGCCTATTGTCTTGATGGCTAGAGGTGTGCCTATCATGTTTTGTCTGTCTACCACACAGCTCTTCTCTCAGACATTTCACTGGCAGTGTGTGTGTTGAGTCCTCTCAGTACATGGCTACATCCATTTATGTTTCTAACCTCAAATCCCTGACTAAGGGTATGTTACAGACTATTCTGTAACACCAGCAACTTGCTTAGTGTATGACAACAGTTTTCCACATATGGCCCAGTGTTCCAGCCTCTGTCCTCCACCTACATACCCAGCTTTGCACATATGACATGCTGTCAGGAGTTGTTCTGTAGTGGGCTGTGAGTATATCATGCTGCCATTTCTGCCATCAGCCCACTGCTGTTGTATCCCTCACACATACTGTGGGGCTGGGGCCATATATGTGTGGGCTTCACCTATACAATACATGTGTGCCCTTATGCACTCCAGAGGCCAGTGTATGTAACAGTGGTATATGGCCCTGTATTACTGAGTCTGGGGGGGGGTGCATCATAAATAACCTAGGCTGTTACAACATGTGGAGGTATCAGGGGTGAGTTGCCTTAAGGTATCTGGATGTACATTACCATACAATTCACCTATATGCAAATTAATTACATAAAATGGGTTAATGCAGGCCTACTGCCTCCTGCCATACAGACTGTTCTGTTTGTCAGTGTGCTTGTGATGGTGTCAGTTATGCCTTGATATGTAACAGTTACATCCCATTGTGTCAACTGAGGTCTTTACCACCTAGTGATTGTGTGCAGAGTGTAGATAGAGGCTGCTGAACTATACACCTGCATTACTTACTGCTGATTGTTTGGTATCCTGTGGCCAAGCCTGTCTTTGCTATTGTACTATTTGAAGGGCTCGGCCTGGACAGCAGCATTTGTAAACCTTTACAGACTACTGTATTAGTATAACTGTTTCACAGTTGTATTACTCTGTTTATATGGATGTCACTGTCTGAACAGCTATATGACATGGCATATACAACTGTAATAGTACACAAATAAAGGTTTTCCATTTATGCAAACCTGTGTGTGGTATTATATCCTATGACCTCTCTGTGGGTATATGTTGCAGGCAACGACTGTCATTTGTATGGGTGGCTCATACAGTGTCCAGTTGTTAAGGTGTTAACTGTAGGCATAGTGGCTGTTCCATATCCATATTGTGTGCACCTTTTACATATGTATCTTACTATACATATCTCTGCATCTGTATGTGTAGTCACATAAATATATATATATATTTATATATATGTATATATATATATATATATATATATATATATATATATATATATATATATATATATATATCTGCATGTATGT
The DNA here is from genome assembly GCF_019279795.1 of Protopterus annectens. Lineage (NCBI taxonomy): Eukaryota > Metazoa > Chordata > Ceratodontiformes > Protopteridae > Protopterus > Protopterus annectens. The sequence goes on from NC_056725.1 coordinate 1,921,274,041, forward strand.
GCCTGTGTATATGTATCCTAGGAATGTTGATAGCTTCCACATTGTACATTACCTATGGGAGCCAGACTGTACTGCATGATATGTTACCGATACCAGCCTGACATCATACAGGTGGGTTGGAGTACTATTAACATCTTGTGCCCATGTCGTGTCAGGTCCTGGTTATGGGATCTGCAACACTTGGTAGTGTATTGCAGGTGGATGTGTTTGGCTGTAGGGGGTGGGAGGTATACCTATTTGTATAAGATGTATATTGTTTGGGGCCTCTCAACACCATTAATGGTGCATGTGGACATATATGTTTTTGTTATTTGCCTATTGTTATCTACAGATGTATGTCTATATATACCTATATAGATATATATATATCTGCTTACATAAATATAACTTTGTCCGTATATACCTAAATAGCTATATATATCTGCTTACATATATATATATAACATGCTGTATATATTTAGACATATAGATGTAGACATATATATCCATAGATGTATGCATTTGTATGTGTGTATATATATATATATATATATATATATATATATATATATATATATATATATATATGTTTTATCTGTATAGATATTAATATATTTACACACACGTATACATGTACATGCTGGAATACATTCTCTGTACTGTTGAATGACTGGACTGGATGCATGGGTGCCGTAACCATAGAGCTAGATGGAAGGGTCACCCCCCCACACACACACACACACACACACACACACACACACACACTTTTGAGGTAATGGTACATTCCCGATTTCCTGGCTCTTTTCGTTTAAACTTTCTGCAGACATCAGCAGAGATGCCATGTTATGTCCAGGAAGAGGGTATTGCCATTAGAAGAATTGGAGCAAGCAAGCCGTTTCAGGAACAGAGAGGGATTTCACAAAGGTAGGTAGTGCCGTTTAAGCAGCAGAGAGGGATTTCGGTAGTACCGGTAGTTATGAATGTTAGCCACCTGCCTTTCTGTTGTTCTGGTTACTGCACTGCACAGTATGAAGCTAAAAAAAGCTTTTAACAGATAAATGAATTGGCAGGGTCATTACGATCCTATTATATGTATATAAATTTGAGATAACCACTATTATAAGTGTGAAAACATGGCTGAAGGAAAATAGATGTTTGGTTATGGTTTGGGCAAGGGCACAAGGTCTCCAAGCTTTTTTGATTAAACTGAATGGATTTAAATTAAGTGTTAATAAAATTAATAATAATCTCACACAAGTACAGTAGCTGTGGCATAGTGGCGGAGGTACATCATTTCCAAGTTCTACTCCTAGTTGTGTTTCATTTTTTTTGTCACCTTGTATTAAATAAATAACTACAAAAACAATGCGTTGTAGAAAGGCAGTCTCATCTGTTTGACTAGAGAGGACTTTGCATTGTAGTTTATGCTTTGTCTAATCACTAACTTGGAAGTACATCGGCATTCAACATTGCCAGTGTGGAATAATGCTCCAATTTACTGAAATAGTTTCTTACTGAAGTGTTCAACAGAAAAATAAAACCCAGTAAATAAATGACATTAAACTGTTTTCTTGAGAGTAATGCCTAAAATATTGCTCATATTATCATTATTATTATTTTCCTTTTTAACTATACACTGTGCAATTTGTGAACTTCTATAAAGCAAAAAAATTTAATTGGTATACATAACATTAATCATTGGACATTTGTACTGCAGTAACCTTTTTATTTGTTTGCTGTTGCAGGCTGTCTGACTTGTACTTCGCAACCCATTAGCATGCTATACCTTAACTGTCCAGAATTTCACAGTATGTCCGGATTGCTGCCCCATATTTTTGGTCTGTTCCTCATAATATATATATGCGTGTGTGTGTGTGTGTGTGTGTGTGTGTGTGTGTGTGTGTGTGTGTGTGTGTGTGTGTGTGTGTGTGTGTGAGTGTGTGTGTGTGTGTGTGTGTGTGTGTGTGTGTGTGTGTGTGTGTGTGTGTAGATTATATAATGAAACTGTGTTACTTATATACCTGGTTGTTAGGATTACCTAGGCTCAAAACCTGTACCTTAGGTACAACAGACTGCACTCTCTACCCAAACCACAACTTGTGATTCAGGGAGTTGAGTCCATAGCTCTCAACTGTGTAGATTTTCACATAATATTTGACTCATACTTTGGTCTGTTCCTCTTAAAATATGTGGTTTTGTGGCAAATCACTGAGAACAGAATTCATTAAATAATGATAGCCCGTTAAGTTTCAGTCTTCTTATCTTTTTTGGAAACACATGGTAACACAAAACACTATTTCAGCAAATTTTTAAGATTATACAAGCAATATTTAAAATGTGTCCCTGGTTTTGGACTTTTGCCCCCCAAATAAATTTTGGCTTTTTACACATTTCTTCTGCTGTAAAATTAAGAGCTTTAGTTGTGTTAAGTGGATGGTGAAGTGGTAGTGTTGTATCACAGTAAGAGGTTCTCCAGTTTGATTCTTGGGTGGGTTGCTTTCTGTGTGTAGTCTGTATGTCCTCCCTGTGTTTGTATGGGTTTCCTCTCATGTTACAAAGACATGCATCTGGAGCATTTCTCTCTGGGCCTCTGCTGAAAACTGGCTTTGTTTCAAGTCAGACATTCCTTGTAAAAAATGTTAAATAAAAATTTTTACAAGGAGCTGAGAGCTTCAGGGGAAGAGAAGTTTAGTGCTGCTTATTCCAAGTCTGTTTGCATTGTTAGTAGCACAACAGATAGTAGCCTTATTTTTGATGCAGAAGGCTATGGGTTCTACTCCCAGAGTATGTAGATGGATTGCTGATACTGTACTGTGTTGTACTTTAAAGGGAATGGATGCTGCAGTCCTGTGAATGCCCTCCTTTGGAGGAGTTATCTAGTAACTATGAACCTGTCATCAGTTTGCCATCCATTCTCTATTGGAATATTACTATCTAATAATGTTTTAATGTAACATAAGCAATTCTTCAAGGGCAACAGCCATTTTATTTGTAGACGAAACAATGAAATATAAAGTTGTTTCCTAGCATCAGCCTCTTCATTAGAGATCCCTTTAATGTGAAATTATTTAGATGACTTACTTCTGCAGAGATTTTGTATATTTACTGATATTGGTGGATTGTAATGACAGAAGTTTAAGTGGGCTTTTATGGTTGGCATTTTCTGAAATGGGTAGTTTTGTCATTATTGGCTCATACATTTTGTTTCATTGCTTACTAGGAGACTGTTCAAAACTACAAATTTAAAACACATTCTAACAACTGGGGTTGTATTTTACAAGGAATATAATTTAATAAAATTAGGAAGGTGAATCAAAGAATGCATACATGTATGCATGGCCCTAAAAATGTGTTTGAAAACAGCCCAGAGGAAAGTGTGAAAGGCTCAAAATCATGGGCAAATATTAAGCTTTACTCTTGTTACCAAAATAATGGATGAAGGTAAAACAGTTCACATCACATTATCTTGACCTGGCCAAGTCTTTTGACACAATGCCCTAATCAGGTGTAGTACAAAAAAATGAATAATGTAGGAGCAAACACTTGCATCACTAGCTGGATTGTCAACTTGCTCACAGGATGCAGCAGATCAAAACAGGGGAAGAGACCAGTCAGCAATGGAGTCCCACAGGGTTTGGTGCTGAGATTTTTTTCTGTTTGGCATATACATCTCAAAAGTAAAAGGTAATATGAAAGGGCTTTGGCCAGCTAAGTTTGAGATGACTGCAAGCTAGGAGCAGTTACTGTATCCCCAAATGACTTAACCATCATGCAGGAAGGTTTGTCCTAAATAATAACTGGTGTCAAAAGCATGACAATGCCCTCTGAGAACTGACCCAGTTGTTTGTCATTTGGGAACTTGTGTGTACAGTGACCTAAGTTTTGACCAACATGTGTCCAGAGTTATAAGAAAGCCTTTCTGTATTGCACAGCTTATAAGCAAATTGATTGCGACTAGGTCTAGGGATGTTGTTGGCCCCTTTACAAAGCTCTCATTAGGTCAACTATTTTGTATGATGCCCATTTTGGCATGTATCTGTCCAGGCCCATGCAACAATTGGAATACCTTCAGAGATACCTTACAAAAAGGATACAAGTCCTGAACAATAGGTCTTGCATGGACCACCTCAAAGATGAATTACTTTACTCCATCCTACAGAGTGCTTAGAGGTGACATGTCTGGCATACAAGGCATCCTGTGACCTAGTACAGATGGACCTACTGAACATTGGCAAGTCAAATGGCTATCTAAACTGAATGTTGTGGAGAGATGGATATATATCACAGAGGCTACCACTGTTCCAGAACAGACTATCCATAAAAATAAAACAAAGCTCATCCATCCATATTCAAATGCAACTTGGATTTAAGGATGGGTAATAGAAAATGTACTCCAGAACTGCTACTCATGCCACTCATGCCACTAATGGATAGAGGCAGTTCCTAAATGCTGCATCCCTTACATGGGGTCCCCTTAAATTATCTATGGAATGATCACAGTTATTGTCACTAGGGCTAATATACAATTATCATTCATGGGATAGGTAAGACCAATCAGAAAATCTTAATTCAAGCACCAAAAGGGAATTTGCTAAACTTAAAATGTCCTCCAAGTGAACCTATGTTGTGGTAGTAAATAGTTATAAAAATTGCCCTTTTTAGATCACTAAGTGCCCCTCTCACCCTCCGCTAGGACTAGGGCTAATATACAATTATCGCTCATAGGATAGGTAAGACCAATCAGAAAATCTTAATTCAAGCACCAAATGGAATTTGCTAAACTTAAAATGTCCTCCAAGTGAACCTATGTTGTGGTAGTAAATAGTTATAAAAATTGCCCTTTTTAGATCACTAAGTGCCCTTCTCACCCTCCACCCCCCTCCCCCCCATCTTCAACAGCTTCTGGCACCTATGGCTGGATGATATGTTTGTAAATACATCAGGGTTATATATATCTGATATGGCTTACTGTTAAATCACTTTGTCTATGGTATGCAGGGTCCTGGGTTCGAGCCTTACAGAGGCTGTTTATTTTGTTGCTGGGCAGAACAAGGGCCTTTGGATACAGAGTGATTAATGCACTTTTAAGCAGTTGTAAGCAGTTCGCATGGGTTTGCATGACAGTAAGCACTGCTAACTTCTAGTTACAGTTTCTTAGACTGATTTAGCTTCTAAATTGCTTAACCTGTGTAGACATTGCTTACCCCCATGCAAGCAGGCTTAAACCCACTTACGGCCACTTAAAAATGCTTACTCCCGCTTACCCCCGCACTAATTTCTTTAAAAGAAAAGAAAAAAGGGTTGATAGGAAAGTGGTGAAAAAGGGACACAAAGAGGGAAAGACAGTAGGAAAAATAGCTAGGGATGTGCATGAAGGGTGTAGGGAAGGTCCATAGCTGCCCATTTCTTCTACAGCAACAGCTGTGTATATACAGTGTATTTGGAGGTAGATTTGGACACTCAAACCCCTGAGAGACGGGTGAGGACAACAATAATAAATTGTGATGCCAATTAGACTGGATAACATGTGTCCAGTGGACATGTGTGCGAAAAGGAGAGCTATGTATGGGGGCGAGATTTTTTTTTGGGAACAGATTGCCCTTTTTTTTTTCAGGTGAGACTAGGATGTTGGGGAGGGGTAGTAGGTACATTTGGGGAGGTAGGTTGGTAGGTTAACAGACAAGACAAACAAGATGCATACAAGGATGGTATATGACACATGTGGGGAGCAAACACCTTGATGGGTGGGGTGTTGGGAAATCAGCAGCCCGTGAGCCCCCTAGTGGAAACAGTGGGACTGAGGTCCCCACCCATGGGCAACCACCACTGCACCTTCACAATCCCAGTGATGGCTGTGCTAGGGGCTGAGTCGCAGACCTAGACTGATGCTCTAGTTGCGATACACGACCCTCAAACTGGCATAGAAGATCACCAAGCTGCTGGTTGATCTCTCTATGCACCATGACCCCAACCTAGTGATGGGTGACAGGTAGCTGTCTGATCTCACTCCCAAGAGGGGCGAGCCCCATCCCCTGATGCGGTTCCCCCCAAAGGTGGTGCAAGACCAACGGACAGGGAGATCCCGGGTTGAGCCCCAGACATGCTGGTGCCTGATGCCATTGCCAGCTGAGGTGGGACAGGTGGGTCTGGTGGGACCAGACTTCCCAAATGTGCTATAGTGTTTAGATTTCATCATCATATGTGGGTTAGTAATAGTAAAAACAAAAATGCAGAGCCAGCAAACCGTAACATACAAGTTTAATGATATAAAAGCAGGAGAACAAGACAACAGAACGGTTTTGGCTATGAGTTTATCAAGCCTTCATCATCAGTGTAGTGAATTTGAATTACAACCATTCTCCTTTTATATTATGCCACCACTAGTGGCTAATTGAAAGAATCACACATTAAAAATATTCATTAAGTCCTGGTGAAAATAAAGCACCCAGTTTGATAATCCATTTTTTCTCCTTATTGTTTAGCAATTGATGCCAACCTGATTTATTATTTATGTTACCTTTTATTTTGTCAATAATAGTGAAATTAAAAGCTGCAGTGGGATGTTTCTCAGTATGTTTATATAAAGCATTTGTTGGTTTTCTAATTCTATCACTTCTGTGTTTTGAGATTCTAAATTTGACTAGTCTTGAGCTCTGTCCAACATAAAAGGCAGAGCAACTGCAAGTGGCTATATCAATAAGCCAATCTGCCTGGAAGTTTACAAAAAATGAAATATTAAACACTTGCCCATTATTACTAGTAAATTCCTTGGTCTTCAACATCGTTTTACAATGAGTACAGCGACCACATGGAAAACAACCTTGCAAAACCCTACCTTCTAGTGTTGTCTGTATTGAGTGTGCATCAGATGTATGTATATGTTTGTAATGACTCATATATGAGCCAAGATTTTTGTCCCTTCTAAAAGAAGAATGACATGCATCATCTACAATTTCACTTAGCATGGTATCCGCTAAAGGATATTCCAGTGCCTATGTACACTGTTGAGTAGGACATCTGTATTCCTACCATGTGTAGTGATTAATCTTATTGGTGAATTATTGTCCGTTTTGTCCCTATACTGAAGTAAATCAGTCCTGTTTTGATTAGATGCCCACTGCTTAGCCTGGTAGATGCCCCCTCTCTTGTAGCCCCTCTGTCTGAATCTCATAGCTAGATCTTCCTCATATGAATGGTGAATAGCTGCATCTGAACATATCCTTTTGATACATAAAAACTGTGACTTTGGGATGTTTCTGCATATGTGAGGAGGATGAAAGCTGGTAGCATGGAGTAAGGAGTTAAATTGGGGGTGTTTATAGTAAACCTCAGTTGTTAATGTGTGATTAACATTTCTGGTTACTAACACATCCAGAAAAGTGATTCTGTTTGTATCAAAGGTAACTGTAAACTCAATCCCCCATTTATTATCATTCAAGTATTCAACAAACTCCTAAAGATAAATACTATCAGACCTCCATACTAACCAGCAATCATCTAAATATCTCCTCCAGATGTTGACCTCATCTATATAGATGTTTATGGGCCCTAGCATAGATCAGTTGTTCCTCAATATAGGCCATGAAGAGATCGGTATATATGGGGGCAAAGGAGGCTCCCATGGCAGTTCCTTTAATCTGTGAATAACAGTTATTCTGAAAATAGAAGATATTTTTAGTCAAAACATGCTTTGTTAAACAGAGTAGGAATGTATTGAAGCCTAGTTGATACACTTCGGACCTAGATAGCCAATATTCTAAAGCCTCCAAGACTGCCCAATGGGGAATATTTGTATATAATGCAGAAACATCCAAAGTACACATAAGCCATCCTGTATCCAACTGCATATCAGAGATGACCCTAAGAAACTCAGTGGTGTCTTGAATCCTTGCTCTAAACCATTTGAGCAAGGGTTTTAGATGTAAAGTCAGGAACTGGGATAGGGGTTCAGTGACTGAGCCCCTGCCAGAAACAATTGCCCTACCTGGTGGGATTTGTAAGCTCTTATGTATTTTTGGTAAAAAGTATATATACTGGCTGGAAGGGTCCCAAACTGTTAAATGGTGCAATGTGCTGTCCATTATAATCCCCTCTTCTTTAGCAGAATTCAAGAAGCAATCTATTTGTTTCTTGAAGTCAATAGTAGGATCACATACCATTTGTGTATAATAGCGTTTATCAGAGAGTTGTCTCATAGCTTCCATACTGTATTGTGACCAATCCTGTACCACTATAGCCCCACCTTTGTCTGCTGACAGTATTACTAGTTCATTATTGGTACCTGGTTCCTGTATCATGTCCATCTCATGTTTCGATAAATTGTTAGATTGTGCACGGTGATCCCTGTAGTTGAAATGTAGATCTTTGAGAATTGAGTTCTGAAACATGAGTACAGTAGGATGCATGGGTGGAATAAAGTTGGATTTATGATATTAAAATCTATGTTGTGGTTATGATTCAGATGCTGTATGGAAAAAGAGTTTCAGGTTAAGGCATCTACAAAAAGAGAATATCTCCTGTGCAAAGGTGTCTTCAGGCACATAAAAAAAACAGGTATAAAATTTAAGCCTTTATTAAGTAGTTTGACATGAGTGGGTGACAATTCAACAGAGGAAATATTAAGTATATTATTCTGTTCTACTTCTGTACCATGAGTTTGAGCAACTCTTCCATACGGTCTACCCCTGTGTTTCCTGCACCTCACCTTTGTTTACCCCTAAAGGGATAGGCATATTACTTTTCTTTGACACTGGTGAGTCTGTGACATTTTATGTAGAGGACTCTAAACCAGAGGAAGATTCCTCACCTGAATCCTCACAACTAGATAAGGTTGATGTCTTCAGTATGGAATGTGGCCTCTTTCTTTTGACAACCTTCCTATTCATAGGTTAAAATCTCACATATTTTGTAGTAGTATAGGGTGTCCACTCTTATAATCTGTTACATCTCTATGAAATTTTTTTCATCTTTTTGGCTTTTAACTGTTGCTCTAATGACAAAAGATCCTGACTCAATTTCCTTAAACAGTTGCTATACCCCTCTTGATCCTCATATTTTACAATATCAATGCATATACGTGTGATATCAGATATGTTTTTGTCAGTGGTCCTGTCATAGTATGATGCTAGGGTTTTAACAGATTCCATAGATGCTTTATGTTGCACCTCAGCTCATTGTTCTAGAAGGGTTGTAGCATCAGAATCCAAAGGTTGAATTCGTACCCTCAAACCTCAGGGTAAGATATCTTTCGCTATGTATGCCTTAAATAACTTGGCATGCCATACATTGGCCCTAAGAGCCCTCATATTTTTGTTGAGTTTATGAAATTCCACTTCACACATATTGGTTTGCATAATGCTCTCATGTCCATTCTGTATGCTATTATTATTTAGTCCAAAAATTGCCAAATCATCCCTATCTGATGATAGACCCTCAAGTAAGTTGGTAAGATCCATCTGTGGGTCAATCTCCCATATAAAAATAAGAACAAAAATAAATATTTAATAAGCTATTGTTAGACTGTGATATTCCCCCCATAAAACTCTAATTAGGAAAGATGTGTATAGTAAATGGCAATCCCAACAATCAGCACATGTGTTGTGTTTAGGTATAATAAGCACTTAAACAGTTGCAAACAATACCAATCACTGAAAACTCATTCGAGCAGTGCTAAGTCCCCAGTCTAAAATCAAAAGTATTAATATATAAAGCCAATGCTTACTGATTATATCAAAAGAACTGAGGACAATATTAGCACCTGCTGGACCCAGAGTTACCAAACCCTTTGTGTGCTTCTGCAAAAATAAATAACCATATAAAGCCCAAGGTGAAAGAAAACATGGACAATAATAGCCCCTGCATGTAGTAATAACATTCCACTTATAATATCAGCAGTGCTATGCCCACAATAAAAATGTCAGACAAAATGAGAATATATTCTTATATTATTTAAGGACAATATTAGCCCCTGCAAAACCATGTAATAAACCTAAGTATACATAGTTTGCAGTGCTAAGTCCTCAATCTTTGTTCACCTCAAACATAACCAAAGAAGTTAGTTGGTTGCCATTCAATATCCAAATATAGATAGTCAATACCACAGTCCAACATATAACTTGTAAAGTATATAAAAAACAAAAAGAAAGGCACAAAAATGGATATCCAACTTCAAAAAAGGTATATTTGTAATGCTAATGCTTCCAGGAATAAATTCCTTGAGTTAGGGATGCAAGGCAATCCTATACAATATATTGTATGGTTAACTTATGAAAGGACTGGATTATATATGCTACACAAAAGGGTCCGTCCTTAAATATAGATGTATCAAAAAGGCACTAGAAAAATTCCCAAACTAGGAAATGTGTCCTAATATTCCATAAACAACCTATGAGACTCCTCAGTTAATACACAGAAAACAACTTACTATAAAGATGCAACTTCTGAGCAAAATGCGTAGTGTGTACTCAAATAAATCACTGTTTCAAAAACAAAATGGCGTCTCGAATTATGCAGTTAACGTATATACCAAATCTCAACAGTAAAAAGCACAAATACACAGTTACATACAATATCATGAAGCATATAACTTTCCCATTATAATAGTAAAGTAGTATATAGCCCACAATATAAATAATGTGTTCCAAAATAGTTCCAATAGTGTAAGCTTATGTATATCCACCAAAATGGGTTGAGCAAAGGATTCTGACAAACGCTAATGTCCCAAACAATAAAATAATGTCCAGAGCAATGCAAATTGTTGTATAAATCCTCAGCTGGAAATCATAAATGATGTTTATTTGAAGAGCTTCCAGAACTGTTTTTAGTATATAATCCAAACACATAGAACCAAGGTTTTAAGCCCATGTGTTGTCGGCCCTGCTGTTCTGAGTTACGATGGTAATGGAAATGCACCCAAGGTTCATAAGATCGTAAAAAACTAACTTTAATGATTGAAAAACAATGTCTTTAGTATGTCAAGGTACACAAGCATCCATATAGAGCCAAACAAATAGCTCTGTACCTATACATAATAAAAATAATTGAAATATTGTAAACATGCATATATACCAAAATACAGATGTTACTGATTGAAAGGTCAAACACTAATATTGTAAATAGCCAAATAATGTCCAAAACAATGCAAGTTTATATAAATACATAAATGCAGCAGGGTGTCATGAATGATCCCAAAAAGATGGTGTTTGTTTGAGAAAACCATCCAAAAAATGTTGAGTATAATTCAAATACATAGACCAAAGATTTTAAGTCCATGTGTTATCAACCCTGCTTCCCCTGGTTCCGATTGTAATAATAGTGAACCCAAGGCTCAAATAATTAGGCAAAACAAACTTGAATTGAACACTTCACAAAATACATTTGGGATATCCAAGTACAAAAACAACCATGCAGGAACCAGCAAATAGCTCCGTAGCTGTTATAGATGTTATAAATGTTTGGTTAGTTCCAAAAGACAGATTACATGATACACAGCACCTGTTGCAACAAATGCAGTCATTTGGATCAAATGGATGCATTGAAAATGAATACACGCATAGCTTTCAGAGTGAATAATCATGCCGTATCCCTCAATTCATTTGATTTGCAGAATACAAGAGGGATGTGTACACTTGCTCCAGGCCACCAAATCGAGGGTAAATAATCAAAAAAGCCTCCAGAAGTCTTCTTCTTTTGGCTTTTCCCGGTTAGGGGTCACCACAGCAGATCACCTGTCCACTCATGATTGGCAGTGGAATTTTACAGTGTCAAGTTGCTAGCTCAGCACCCAACCTTCCACAGAAGGCACACAAACGCACACGCACTCACACCTAGGGCCAATTTAGTGTGTCCAATCCACCTGCAGCATGTCTTTGGGATGTGAGAGGAAACCAGAGCACCCGGAGGAAACCCACATGACCACAGGGAGGACATGCAGACCCCGCACAGAAGACACCCCAGCTGAGGATCGAACCGGAGAACCTCTTGCTGTGGGGTGACAATGCTAACCACTGCACCACCGTGGCCACTCTAAAAAAGCCACCAGTAGTAAATACAAAATTCTTCTTTATGTTACTCCAAAAGTATAGTGCCCAATGACAGAATGTTACAGACCAACAGCAGTGGGAAAGGAAATGTTCCAGAAAGAAGTGAGGCCCTGCAAGAATGGTAACTGCACGGCTCCAAAAGTCCTTCAACAAAAACAAAAATGTAGAGCCAGCAAACTGTGACATATAAGTTTAATGATATAAAAGTAGGATAACAAGACAACAGACTGGCTTCGGCTATGAGTTTATAGGTTCATAGGTTTATAGGTTGGCTATCAGCCCTAGGGCCTATACAAGCCTAGCCATAACAATTCCCTGGTTATTTCTTCCCACACTATTTACTTCCCTGGACCCCTGTCTAGCAGGGCGACTCCCCGGGGTGAATTTCCTTTCTCCCATCCAATCGTCAAGGTTCCTTTTGAAGAGGGCCAAAGAGGCGCTCTGCTTGACATGTATGGGCAGTCTATTCCAAAGTCTGGGGAGTCTCAGGGTCAGGAACCTATCCCTACAGCGTGTTTTTTTATTGTGGTGACAAGGTTTAGATCTCTGGAGCGTGTGGCTCTGAGGAATTGGGATTTCTTTAAGTGTAGCATGTCCAACAGCTCTGGGTTTGACATGGCCTTGTATGTTAAGCAGAGATTGCCTCTGAGTAGACAATATGTGGCAGAGTATAGCTGGAGTTTTTTAAGGTGGCCAGCGTAGGGCATCTGTTTAAGGCCTGTGATTCTTTTAGTGAGGTATTTCTGTGGCTTTTCCAGTTGTTGCCGATGTCTTGAGAGGTACATACCAAATGGGGCATTTTATTCTATAATGGGTTTAATGAGGGATGAGTACAGTGGGACAATGACCTCCTTTTTTCTGGATGAAAAGCCCTTAGTGATGATGTGTGTCACATAGAAGGATTTCCTGACTGTTGTGGCGATGTGGCTATCAAAGGTGAGACCACTGTCCACCTGTGTCCCTAAGTCTCTTATCACACTTTCGGTGTTTAGTGTACTGCCACCTATGTTGTAATTTACAGGTACATGTTTTTCCCCAAAGGCAATAACTATACATTTCTTGGCATTGAGCTTGAGCCCATGGTTCTGGCACCAAGCATCAAGCCTTCATCAGTGTAGTGAATTTGAGTTACAACCATTCTCCTTTTATAATATGCCACCACTAGAGGCTAATTGAAAGAATTACACATTAGAAATATTCATTAAGTCCTGGTGAAAATAAAGCACCCAGTTTGATAATCCATTTTTTCTCCTTATTGTTTAGCAATTGATGCCAACATGATTTATTATTTCTGTTACATTGTATTTTGTCAATAATAGTGAAATTAAAACCTGCATTGGGATGTTTCTCAGTATGTTTATATAAAGCATTTGTTGGTTGAACTTATATGTCATGGTTTGCTGGCTCTGCATTTTTGTTTTTGCTGAAGGACTTTTGGAGCCATGCAGCTACCATGCTTGCAGGGGCTCACTTCTTTTTAGTAACAGTCAACACATTCTAGGGTTAGGTATAACAGCATGCATATATATTCCCATTAACCCAAACACCAGATATGGAACAGTTGCATAGCAAACAGAACACATGCATATATGGGACCACAGTGGTAATAACAACAGCATGCAGGTACATTGATGGCACCATGCCACCAATGTTGGAATAATTCAATATAGCACATGCATGGGAACAATTAAAATATTTATTAAACAACTGGACAGTATCAGAACATAGGTGTCATTACATACCAGTTGGGGTGGGTATGTTGATTATTGTTGGAGATATGGTGGGGGGAAGAGAAAGATGTCAATTAACAAATAGTATATTCCTGTAGTCCACATTACTTTCCTAGTCAGTGCTGTTATCTGTACCTTACAAGCCTCACTACACTACCCTATAGCCTTAATTTGGACAGTGATATGGCTGTCATCATCATTAGACATGAACCAGTTTTACCTGCAGTATACACCTCTTACCTGGTATACCTGTGGTAGGAATGTTTGTTAACACTAACTGTTTCTACACATACTCCCAGATTCTGGGTTGATGTTGTGCACATAGCTATCCAACTTTTTCTACACAGACTTTGGCCATATGTTGACGACATGCAGGTGTGCCGGGACATATCTAGAATATTGCCCTCTTCAACCTTTAGTGACCTGACACATACATATACATGCTTTCCTACACAGTTATATTATGTAGCACAGTGTGGGTGACAATGAGCAGTGATACTTTATTATTCAGAGAAATTGCAACACTCACAATTCCCTACAATACCAGAGTAAACAGTACCAGTACAGGTTATAATGGTCTTTATTTCTCAACACAGTGTTCGTATCCGATGTACCTGTGGGAGCAATGTTTGTTAGCACTACCTGACAGTTGCCACACAAACTTCCAGATTACACATTAGTATTATGCACATACATCTCACTCTTTTACTGTACACACTCTAGTCACAGCTTGACAACATGGGGGTGTAGATAGGACATACTTGGCATATTACTCACCTAACAGTTTTGGGGTTTGCTACAGTGACAGGTTTGTTCTCATAGATGTTTGACAATCATTTGTATTCCTTGTTTGCTGGCTAAACATCTGGGATCATCCCACAGACTTACCAGGGGGACAGGCAGCAGATATGGGCCCATATACTGGAAATTCTGGCCTCATCTGTACAGTTGTGGGGTATGATTCTGTATGCAGTCTACATCCACTCCCAGGATTCAGACCATGGCTGTGTCTGCTACAACTTAAACTCTGTCCATCACAGTTGTGTCTGCTATATAGATATTGCTATATATCTCCTATCTGCTTTCTGTCTTATTAATCCCCTGTGCTTTTGCATTCTGACCTTGTATTACAACACTCTTATACAGATCTCCTAGACAGTAATATTTTGTAGGACAGTGTGGGCGACAGTGATGTGTAATACCTCATTATTCAGAGCAGCTGCATCAGTCATAATTCAATACAATACCAATGTAAACAGTACCAGTACAAGGTATCATTCTCATATTTCTGGGCACTGTGTTGGTATCTGGCAGACCTGTGGGAGAAATGTTTATTAGTACTACCTGAATGTTCCCACACACAGTACCAGATTCCACATTACTATTATGCACATACATCTCACTCTGTTACTGTACACACTCTGGCCACAGCTTGACAAGTTGGGGTGTAAATGGGACATATGTGGCTTCTTAGACTCATAAGGTTTTGGGGCGTTGCTAGTGTGCCAGCTTTGTTCTTATAGGTATGTGTGTCAATCAGTTGTATTTCCTGTTTGTTGCCTATACGTCTGTGATCATCCCACTGATTTCTCAGGGGACAGGTTGATAGGCAACAGATATGGACTACTTTACTGCACATTCTGGGCATATTTGTACAGTTGTGGGGTATAATTCTGTATGTAGACTACTACCGCTGTCAGGATTTGAACCATGGCTGTGTGTGCTAAACAAACAACAGTTCACATCTTAGGTGTATGTGCTATTTGGGTTTTGCTGTCTGCATTTTCCCTGTTTTCTGTTTACGTGTCTCTCAGTTGTACTAAATGGCCTCTGGGGATTACACCAGTCATATACAGGCATTCCTACACATTCAATTTATGGTGCACAGTGTGGGCAACAGTGCTTAATACAACAGTACTATTGCATGATTGCAAATTTACATTACCATATGATACCAGAGTATACACATGCAGTCCAGCAGTTAGACTTTATTGTCAGACTATTGCGCTTTTATTTATATACAAACTATATGAGACTCTTCCTGCCATATTCTCCAGTGTATGCAGTACTTGCCTTGAACAATACATGTTTTATACAGGCAATTGATTTAATATTACTTTTAGTTTTATTTCCTATGACAGTAAATGCATGAGTATTACTGACCTGCCTCGAATCGCAAGCTCACCAGGTGACTGATGTGGGCCTCCTGGTTCATGGCCCACTCCATTGCAGCTGTGGGGGACATAAGAGGAATATTTAGCCATACCTATCCATGATATACATGAGCTGGCAATTATTACACACATAGTGGGGTGATACTTACACACAACTGTAACATCCCCTGCCGTTCTAGCCTCTTGGATCCACTGCTCCAAGAGGTTCCCCCTTACACTGCTTCAGGTTGGCATAGTGATGTCTGACCTGCTCACCAGTTCAGGGTATGCCAGTGGCACTGGTGAGGTCACGGGTGAGATGGTCCCAGGCCTCCACCTTATATTGGGAGCCCTGGTACTGGCCCTGCAGCAGTCTCTGATCGTGGTCATTAACAAGGAGTCCTGCCATGACTCTGGACTCCTAGCTGCACCAGCACTGCACCTTAAAGTGCACACCTTCTCCCCTTCCTTACGTGGTGCCTGCAAGGGGAAGCTACAACCAGTTATGAGATGTATTCCTGCCTCTTGGGTTTAAGAATGTCTGATTTCACACACTTTTCTGTGATCGGCTGGTTTTGAAAAGGCTAGGCTATGGGCAAACCTGCTTACCTAGGGTTGGCATTATTTAAATTGCTATATCAATGGGCACACTTAGTTAGCTAGTGTACACATTGCTTACACCTCCTAAGCTGGCCTGTGTAATGCTTAGCATTGCTTACATTAGACTTTGCATTATAATTCCTTTTTGACATTGATTTATTATCCATTACACCTTATATGTATGCCTGGTATCCATGATTCATGTGTACATACACTGTACGAGGTCCTTATGTTTTAATAGTGACTTCAACACTCTATTACAATTATACCTGACTTCTGGGCTTACTGCCGTACTCCAGTTCACATATTTATGTTATGTAGTGGGTTAAGGCACATATATCTATATACTGATTCCTTTCTCAGGTTTAGTTTGATTTTACTATGGTGAAGACCTATTTGCTGATACCTCATTCGTCTGTAATTGTGTAATGGCTTGATGGTTAAATACTGTGACAATGGTGTATAGGGTTCTGGGTTCAAGACCTGCATGGCTGTTTATTTTTTTGATGGGCAGAACAAGGACCGTTAGATACAGAATGATTAAGGCACTTTTGAGCATTTGTAAGTGGGTTTACATGGGTTTGCGTAAGGGTAAGCAGTGCTAACTTCTGGTTGCATATGCTTACAGAGAGTTCACTTCAGACTTGCTTAACCTGTGTGCGTATTTCCTACCCCCACACAAAAAGGCTTAAACCCACTTACTAGTGCTTAAATATGCTTACTACTGCTTATTAGTGCTTAAACATGCTTACTAGTGCTTTATTCATTATGATACTGACACTTTACATGTCCATTTACTGCAGTACTCCAGTTCATAAATATATGTTATTTAATGGGATAAGCAACATAAATATTAGTGATAGCGTGCTTTGCCATGGAAAATGGAATATGTTGCAGTGGGACTTGAACTGGGAATGCCTGCTCGTAAAGCAAATGCTCTGCCCACTACACTATTGCTATGCTGCTTCATTTGCATATATCTTCCTTGTTATCCTCTTCAGCCATTTAAGCTGCATTAACTGTAGCTAAGCAATGGGCACACCTGCACACCTATGGTTAGCTTTCATCGGATTTAATAAAAAATAAACGGGTTTGTTAATTTTATGTCTGTATACTTTTGCTGTTGTACATGAGGGGGACTGTTGGTGGGGATATGTGGACACCTGTGAGCCATATCGCTCATTTCTTACCCCTTTCTGGTGTATTCTGAGAGCTCTGCTCTCAGACATGCCCCCTGCACTCTTACATGCTTTGTGTAAGATTAGGAGCTCAGGCAGTATGCCTCATTACTATGCATGGTGCACTGCCGTCCTGCTCCTAAATGGCCACCTCCATGCAGGACTAAGCTAGTCCTGCACAGAGGAATAGTAAATCTGGGGGATAGTTCTTAGTTCACTACACTTTGTGCTACATAATGCTGTCATGTCAAAGTACAGGGTCTCTGTTTTGCATATGAAAAAGCATAGTTTTATAATTTCATATTGGGTACCAATAAAGTGTTACAAAAATTAGGCTTATCCATTAAAACTGCTATGAGAACAGAATCTATTAAAATATGCACTGTTCTAAAAAGGGTACATTCATGCAACTTAGAGTAGAAATAGAATAACTATTGGCACAGTCAGAAATGGATTTTTAAAGCAGGACTGCAGAAAAATGCAGGTTGCAGTTTAGGCAAATGTCATAAATTAAAGCATTAAAAGCTATTCCATATGGAACCTTATGAATGGGGGTAATTTGAAGCTGCTAATTTCTGTGATATATTGAAAGATAGTTTGTTGTATGCAAGACTGTCATCTTTCTCAGGTTCACATTATGTCCGTGTTATCTGTGGTTATAATAGGGGATGGCATGATGTATTTTGTAATTTCAACAACTAAAGAGTATTTGTAAGTGTACTCTGCTGTATTGGTAATTGGTACCACTGTGTTAGCACAGAATAAATGTTTTAAAAGTTTATGTAAGGCCAAATGATTTCTGACAGTAAGTGCTGTCAAGCAAATGATATACAGTACTGCAGCAAAACAGAAATATGGGCAGACGTTTTGAATTTTCAGTAACTATAATACCAAAGTGTCACTGCGCATATTGTACTACTCAGCTAGTAGCAAGGTGTGACAGCCTGACATGCTATGCCACCAGCATTATGTCCAGAATATCACTAGACAATTACTGCTTCTTGTTATATACCTATAAAACATTAATGCATATGCAGCAGTATGTTATATACCTATAAAACATTAATGCATATGCAGTAATATGTTATATACCTATAAAACATTAATGCATATGCACCAATATGTTATATACCTATAAAACATTAATGCATATGCAGCAGTACAGGCATATCCTTCAAAACCGATGTGTCACCCCAAGAAAAGTACCATAATAAATTGTGCTGCACTCCTACAGTCTGCAAGTATGGTACTGCAGAATGGAATCAGGAGGCAATTATAAGTAAAACTGGATGTTCACAGTACATTATTGCAAGAAATATCATAGTAAATGGACTGTAGAAATGCATTCTGGGTAATGAGATTTGCTTTATTCCGGAGCACTGTGAATGATGGCATTCTAAACTGGTGTGTGCAGTACATATTTGTCATTTCAAAAGGGATTTTTATGACTTGTATTTCAGTTGGTTTACTTGTGTGATCTCATGATGCCAACAGTAGTAATTAGCCATTGGAAAGCCTGTCTCCAAGTCACTTGTAAAGATTTTTTTCTTCATCTACCCTCAAGAGCATGAGGCATCTCTGATATTTCTCCCTTACCCCACCCAATAACCACCACTTTGTGGCCATGAACAATGCTTAAAAAAACATTACTTGTATTATTTTTATTCTAACATTATATCCATATTCTTCTTCTAAATATTTTACTATTGCTAAATATACAATTTACAGTCTCTATCTTGTATAAAGTTACTTATAGCTTGAATATCAATTTAAATAAGTACACAGTACATATATATTTTTTATTTTAACTATAGTCTCCTGCTCTGTTTGCAAGTTGTCAAAATTAAACTACCTATCTCAGATGTCAAACAATGGACAAATGTAGCCAATACATGTAACAGTAAATGTGTAATGAGAAACTTCATTTGTGTCTTCCACAAATTAGTAGCCATCTTCTGAGATTTTTATCTACACTGAGATATATATTATATTAATTTCTCTGCAAATTGTTTGCCCTCAGCTTTACTTTAATGCCTAAAGCTATAGTACATATCTGGAGTGCACTGATTATGCTCCAAAAAACAGAGATGCATAAACTTTCTACCACTAGGTGCATATGTAAAGACCTAGCTATAACAAGCTTGTAATAAAAGGAACATGTTTATTATTCTTGAAAACATGCACATGATAACCTTGTTATACAAGATTGTGGCATCAGAAATGTGCTTAACAACATTGTATGGAACACTACAATTATGCTCCAGACTGGGATCCAGAAAGGCTTAGCATACTGCGGAAACCTTAACTCCAAGGGTACCTACAGCACTGTAAGAATAAGCAATTCAGTGATTAGTCTCCTGCTATGACTTTATGCTACCACTGACTGTAACACAGACAGCTGGTATCTCTAGTAAAGCCCCATGCAAATGTGCAGTTCAGGAGAATGACCAACGCAAATTAGCCATGTGCTTTCCATCAGAAATGATGTTGACAACAGAATAATGCAGTAGGGATTCAGAGAATCACGCTACTTAGTTTTGTATTTTTTCACCAAGGAGGAAAAAGTGTACACTGTTAAAACGTGGGTATACACTCATTTCCCAACTTAAATGGGTTTGCAATTCATAGATTAAAAACAGGTGAATACTGCAGAGGCATCCATGTGTGTGAGTCTTTGTATATGTATGTGTGTATAGACGCATGAATGCAGCTGTGTGTGTGCGTGTGTGTGTGTGTGTGTGTGTGTGTGTGTGTGTGTGTGTGTGTGTGTGTGTGTGTGTGTGTGTGTGTGTGTGTGTGCATGTCATGCAAGTGCATGTGTGAGTACATTGTTCTTTGAGTGACACATAGCACACAAAATCAGTGTTCCACTCAACCTCAGCCCATAAGGCAAAACAACGTACCCAACATACTAGTCATAGGTGACTCTATAGTCAGGCACACTGATATCCCACTCACCGGGTTAAATAAAGAGAAAATTACTGTCAGCTGCCTGTCGGGTGCCAGGATCTGCCACATAATGCAAGCACTCAGGTCACTCCACAACAAGTACAAATATGACTCTGCCATTGTCCATGTTGGTGTGAATGACCTGAGACGTACCATCCTGGACTACATGAAAAGAGACATGCAGGAGATCTCAGATCATATAGCCCAGGCAGGTATGACCCTAGCCCTGAGTAGCATCCTGCCATCACCCAGAATGATACCACAATACAAGGACAAAATGATTGATTTCAACACTTGGCTAAACTTTAGGTGTCGTTCTAAGGGGATCCAGTGTCTGTCTGCCTGGGACAACATGATTGACAGACCACGATGCTTTGCCAGAGATGGCCTACTCCTGTCACCCCTAGGATTCCGTATATTGGTTAAGGCTCTTGCCACCACTATAGTGCCTCTTTTAGGCAAGGTTCAAATGACAAACTCACCACCGTAACAGGTATAAGCAAGCAAAATCCGAGGGTAATTCTACTCAATGCTAGAAGTCTAAACCTCAAAATGCACTCACTTGAGGCACTCCTTTGATGGAGAGCATCAACATCTGTGCAGTGATGGAGACCTGGTTCAAGGCTCCAGAGAGCACCCCTGCATTACCAGGCTCATACAACACCTTTCAGCCACCTAGCCTGGACTGAAACACTAAAGGAGGAGGCACGTCCATATTCATTAAGGATAGCCACACCTCCAGGCTAGTTGCTCAACATAATGCATCTGAAATTATCCAAATGCAGCTAACACTGGGCAAGACTGCAATCCAGGTTATAGCTTGTTACAGATCCCCTGCAATGCACCAGGATGCCCACTCCGTACTACAAAAGAACCTTACCAAATCAGATGCCTGGTGACAGAGCCATGGGCTCAAGCTAAATGCCAAAAAATGTATAGTTGTCCCATTTTGGTAAATTCATGTACCTGTGAGCTACCACATAGGTGGCAGTACGCTAAACACTGAAAGTGTGATGAGAGACTTAGGGACACAGGTGGACGGTGGTCTCACCTTTGATAACCACATAGCCACAACAGTTAGAAAATCCTTCTATGTGGCACACCTCATCACTAAGGGCTTTTCATCCAGAAAAAAGGAGGTCATTGTCCCTCTGTAATCATCCCTCATTAGAACCATTATAGAATACAATGCCCTGTTTGGTATACACCTCACAAGACATCTGCAACAACTAGAAAAGCCCCAGAAATACCTCACAAAAAGAATCACAGGCCTAAATCAGATGCCTTATGCTGACCGTCTAAAGAAACTCCAGTTATATTCTGTCGCATATCGCCTACTCAGAGGCAATCTCTGCCTAACATACAAGGCCATGTCAAACCCAGAGTTATTGGACATGCTACACTTAAGGAAATCCCAGTCCCTCCAAGCCACACACTCTAGGGTTCTTAACCTTGTCATCACAATGAATAGAACATGTTGGAAGGATAGGTTCCTGATCCAGAGACTCCCCATACTCTGGAATAGGTTGCCCATATGCCTCACTGGCCCTTTTCAAGATGACCCTTGATGATTGGATGGGAGATAGGAAATTCACCCCAGGGATCACAACAGTAGCCCTGCTAGACAGGGGTCCAGAAAAGTAAATATTTGTGGGAAGCAATAGCCAGGGAATCATTATGGCTAGGTGTGTAGGGCCAATAACCTAGTACCTACCTATGAACCTATGAACCTATGCTTCTTGATATGCTGGGTAATATTAAGGTACAGCCCAGTACCCTAATAATGGATGATTTCAACTACCCGACCTTCAGCTGGGAAAACTACTCATGTACTAACTCATTTGCTCAACGCTTTCTGGAATTCATAAATTCCAGCGCCCTGGATCAGCTTGTCCATACCCTCACCAGGGGTAGCAATATCCTGGACCTGGTCATTACCAATATAGGCAACCGATGTTCCACACCAGAGGCAACTACTTGCTGGTCAGATCCGACCACAAGCTAATCACCCTAAACATCAATATCCCGCCCCCACCCCCCCATTAAGGAAACCACCATAAAAAACATTTCCAAAGCCAAATTCATGCTTCTTAAGACAGAAGTGGCAAGCTTCACGACACCCATACAGATGGAAAATAGAGGTATGACTGCTGAATCCCATACAAATGCACTGTATAAGCACATACATGAGTGCATGGATCGTGCCATCCCCAACAGAACCGAGATGCTGTCCTCCAAAAAAAGGAAGCCAATCTGGTGATTCCCTGCCATAAACAAGCTCTACAACAGAAGGAAGAAGCTGTTGCAAAAGAGTAAAATCCTCTGATTGCAGGAAATCCCTGGTCAGCCTCAGTAAGAAGCTGAGATCCCTCATAAAACCTTCCAAAGCTAGTTATGAAAATAAAATCGCCACTGATTCTAAAGACAACCACAAAACATTCTACAGCTATGTCAAGAATTTCAGTGGTGACATTCAGATCTGCTCTGAGATACAGCACAATGGCACTAGATATACAGAACCAACTGATATTGCCATCATTCTGGCAGATAGTTTCAGTACACACTTCACCCCCCCTCACCCTGCAAAGGGCCTATCACTATACTGGAAGAATGCAAAGTCCCAGTAATCACGGCTGCACAAGTAAAGACCGCAATCTCCAAAGCCAAAAACACACCATCCATGGGACCTGACAACATCCCAGGCTGCATTCTGCATAAACTACAGAATGAACTGGCACCCCACCTAAGTACCATGTTCAATCATAGCCTCACTTCAGGCTTTGTGCCTACTGAATGGTGCACAGCGATGGTTATCCCACTCCACAAAGGGGCTGCCACCACAGACCCGGGAACTACCATCCCAAGAGCCTGATGAGCCTGGTCTGCAAGATCATGGAACGTATCATCTTGGAGCTTATAAACAAGGACATAGGTAACCTCCAAACTCTGGACCCCACTCAGTCTGGGTTTGTAAAAGGTAGGTCATGTCTCCTAAACCTGATTGACTTCTTTGAAGCAGTCACCAGAGCCATGGATGAGGGTAAGGTGGTGCACACAGCCTATCTTGACCTCACCAAGGCTTTCAACACCATCCCTCATTCTGGAATTATACATAAAATCACTAGACTGGGCATAAATCCCTATGTCCCAAGACAGGTGGCCAACTGGCTGACTGACAGGACCCACATAGTGAAAGTAGCTGACTCCAAATCCAACTTCAGACCAGTGACAAGTGGAGTACCACATGGCTCAGTCCTGGGTCCTCTCCTGTTTGACATCTAACTCTCAGAAGTCCAGGCTAATACAGCAGGTCTTTGTCTAACAAAGTTTGCAGATGACTGCAAAATAGGTGCCATAATAGAATCACCTAATGATGTGGACATTCTACAAAGGGGCCTCACTGAGACTGATGCTTGGTGTCAAAGTCATGGCCTCAAGCTCAATGGCAAGAAGTGCATTGTCATCCCCTTTGGGAAAAACACTGTACCCATGAACTACTACATAGGCAGTAGCCTACTAAACACCAAAAGTCTGATAATTGACCTTGGGACTCAGGTAGACAGAAGTCTCTGCTTTGATAATCACATTGCCACAGTAGTCAGGAAATCCTTCTATGTGCACACCTCATCACAAAGGGGTTCACCTCCAGAAAAAAAGAGGTCATTGTTCCTCTCAACTCATCTCTCATCAGACCCATTATAGAGTACAATGCCCCATTTGGCATGTACCTCGCAAGACATCTACAACAACTAGAAAGGCCACAGAAATACCTCACTAAGAGGATTACTAGCCTCAAACAGATGCCATACACAGACCGTCTCAAGTAACTCCAGCTCTACTCTGTCACTTATTGCCTACTCAGAGGCAACCTCTGCCTAACATATGAAGCCATGTCAAACCCAGATCTGTTGGACATGCTACACTTAAAGAAACCCCAATCCCTCCAAGCCACACACTCCAGGGACCTAAAGTTGTCACCACAATAAACAGAACATGCTGGAAGGATAGATTCCTGTCCCAGAGGCTTCCCATGCTCTGGAACAGACTACCCATTCATGTCAATCAAAGCTCCTCATTAGCTCTCTTTAAGAAATATCTCGACAATTGGATGGGAAATAGGAAATTCACCCCAGGGATCACTTCTGTGGCTCTGCTAGACAGAGGCACAGGCAAATAACTTTCTTGGGTGGCGAAAACCAGGGAACTTTTTGGGCTAGGCTTATATAGGCCCCAGGGCCGATAGCCTAGTACCTACCTATGAACCTATGAGTGTGACCATATCTGTAACTGCTTGATTGCACCTGTGTATATGATGGAAGGAGATCCTGCAATCACAACATTAGAAAGGTCATATATGATGTTGCAGTGCTTGATTTTAGAGATATTATAATTAACGATTAATGAGGTGTTCCTCAATACAGCTTTATCTGGTCTCTGAATCAGAGATTCTTACTGTTGTGCAAACTGGAAGACTTGCATTAGCCAATTAGTCCTGGTGGTGAGAATCTCATTGAATCCCATGGTAAATGCATAAGAAAGACAACTTAAAGAGGTCTGCTCAACAAAGTTTTGTTAAGCACCTTTTTACACTGTTAAGCTCTGTTCTCACACTAGAGCATAACAGTGGCCACTAAAGAGAAGTGTCAAAGCATTTTCACAAACTTGAAAGCTGTTATATACTTTGCTCACACACACACACACACACACACACACACACACACACACACACACACACACACACACACACAAAAGCATGACAAAGTAAATTGTTTAATAGCTTTTAAAGTAATTATTCTCAGTGTCTGTTTGGATGCATTAAGCATTTTAATGCGTACAAAGCTGGAAAACACTTCCCTGTCCTGCTCCTGCTCACTTTTTCTAATACTAGCATTTTATGCTGCTGATAAATCTCACTGGATTACAAATTAGTATGACTGGGTCTCTCAGATAATAACTACATATTATGTCTTCTTGGCATGTATGTCATGATTAATCTTTCAACATAAATTCTTGGCATCCATAATATAACACATAATAAGTTGACTATTATTTGAAGCCCGTTTTAATACTCTTTGTTATTCCTTTCTAAGATTGTGATTATCAAGCCTTATATTCCCACACAATGTCCACCACGAAACTGCTCCAGAAAACTGGATGGTGTTGAAGCTGTAATACACTGAATGCTGTCCAAAGAGTATCAGAGTGAGGTTACTAACAAGCTGTAGATTGTGGCTGCTGTCTATGGCAACATAGGTTCATAGGTTCATAGGTTCATACTAGGCTATCTGCCCTAGGGCATTTATAAGCCTAGCCAGAATGTGTTTGGCTTTCGCCACCCATTTTAAATTAATTTTGCTATGCCCTTTTTTGAGGTTAGTATACTGTGCCTCTGTCTAACAGTGACACAGAAGTGATACCCGGGGTAAACCTACGATCTCCCATCCACTCATCAAGATTCCTCTTGAAGAGAGTCAATGAGGGACTCTGCCTAACCTGGACTGGGATTTTATTCCAGAGTGAAGGGAGCCTCTGGGTTATGAATCTGTCCCTCCAGCATGTCCTATTTATTTCAGTGCTGAGGTTCAAGTCTCTCAAGCGTGTAGCTCGATAGGATTTGGATTTTCTGAGGTGCAGCATGTCCATTAATTCCGGGTTGGACATGGCTTTATACATCAGGCACAGATCGCCTCTGAACAGGCGGTATGCCACTGAGTAGAGCTGGAGTTTCTTTAACCGGGCAGCATATGGCATCTGTTTGAGCCCTTTGATCCTCTTGATGAGGTACTTTTGGGGTCTTTCCAGTTGCTGCAGGTGTCTGGTAAGGTACATCCCAAAAGGGGCATTGTACTCAATTATGGGCCTGATGAGGGATGAGTAAAGAGACACAATGACCTCCCCTGATCTAGATGTGAATCCCTTCATGATTAGGTGGGCTATATAAAATGTTTTTCTAACCACTTTGGCCACGTGGTTGTCAAATGAGAGATTGCTATCAACTTGGGTCCCCAGGTCCCTAATTACTTCTTCTGTACTTAATGGATTACCACCTATGTGGTAATTTGTGGGCACTTTGTTTTTGCCAAAGGGGATGACTATACACTTTTTGGCGTTTAGCTTGAGGCCATGGCTCTGGCACCAGTTGTCTGTTTCTATGAGGCCCTTTTGGAGGATGCTTGTGTCGGCTGGAGAGTCGATTATGGCGCCCAGTTTGCAGTCATCTGCGAACTTGGTCAGCCACAGTCCTTCCGTGTTGGCCTGTACCTAGTTTGTTACACCTTTCAAAGATGTAAAATACTTTGCACATTTGCACCTTTTTTCTTTCTGCAATTGGTAATACATCAGGGCAGCTAAAGCAACATGTATTACAAAAAATTATAATTTGGTTTCTTTATGTATTTTCAAAATGGATATCTCAAACTTCACTCTTTAGATGAAATTCTTCACAACCATTTCTCAAAACACATAATAAGTGATTATAATTTGAGACCTGATCATTATTGTGTGTTATAAGCCAGATAGTCACATAGCAGCCTGGCTTTTATTAAAAAAACAAATGAACCTGATGCTGTTGCATTTATGCAATCAACATAAAAATGAATTGGCAAGCATTAGTTTTAAAGCTGTAAAATATGTTCTACCACAGAAACAGATGTTGAAAGCAATGTATATGACAAATCACCACTAGATTACAATGGTGTTACATGCATCACACAACCTTTTTTTAATTAAACCTATTGCATACGCAAAGCATTATTACTGTCTTTTGAAGGATATCAAGCTTTACCTTTCAAGCACTGCTCTTGATAAGAATTTCTTGACATCCAGTTCTCAAATGCATAACACTGTGGTTACAAAGACATGATCATAATCCCGTGTATTAAATATGACTTAAGCTTGAAGCTAACAGAGCTTGAAAAATGTAGGAATTACTCAAGAATTTAAAGCATGCTAGTATATCTTTTCATTTTATTACTGCTTGTTGTTGTGTCTTTTGTCTTTTCCTGGTCAGGGGTCGCCACAGCGGAACTCCAGTACACTAATAATTGGCAGTAGATTTTTACGTGCCGAGTTGCCAGCCCTGACGCACAACCTTCAATGAAGGTATGCCCATTCATGCATGTCTCCACACAGAAGATGCTCTAGCTGAGAATCGAACAGGACAACGTCGTACTGTGAGGCCACAACGCTACCGTAGCACCACCACCGCAGAGTCCTACAGTAACTGTTGTAAAGTTAAGTATGAAAATAATGCTTTATAATACAGAATTAATTACTGTATTTTCAAATTTATGATTTATGCTATAAGAGTTAACCATATTTCTTCTAAAGTGCATCTACAGATGTCATTAGTCAAAAGCTTCACAAATAATAGCTGAATGCTAATAATGTAAAAATGCATCAGTTGCTTCCAAGCTAAACCATGTGGAATATTTATGTTGCAAGTGTCACTCAAGGCTCTAATGCTCCTCAGCCACTAATTTAAGAGCTAATCTATGAGCTGTACTTTGAGATGTGGGAATAGAAAGAAACATGGGCTGGTGCTGCTCTTCATGTGATTTTTGGTTCTGGACCCAAGCTTAGCCTAGACATTTTTTACAGAACAAAAACAGGTAGAAGGTGAGAATGCCATGCTGGGAAGGAGGTAAAACAAAGTAGAGAAGGAAGTGAGCAAATACAAATGGTCGAATGAGAACAGGTTGCCTAAATTTGTGTATTGCCTATTTACATTTTTCTATACCTCCTTTAGCACCCATATCTCCTTATGGCATACTGGCATTTTTGGTGCTGGCTTAATAAGTGATGTTATAATTAATAATGGACGATATCAGTAATATCAGGGTGGGGTGTTCTAATTAATAATGGACAATATCAGTAATATCAGGGTGTGATGTTCTAATTAATAATGGACAATATCAGTAATATCAGGGTGTGGTGTTCTAATTAATAAAGGACAATATCGGTAATATCAGGGTGTGATGTTCTAATTAATAATGGTCAATATCAGTAATATCAGGGTGTGATGTTCTAATTAATAATGGACAATATCAGTAATATCAGGGTGTGGTGTTCTAATTAATAAAGGACAATATCGGTAATATCAGGGTGTGATGTTCTAATTAATAATGGACAATATCAGTAATATCAGGGGTGAGTAACAAAGTGTCACACTGTTAAGCAGGGATTTTTTGTAGTGGGATATTGATTATTTTTGTTATTTGTTATTCATATTATCATATTTGCATTCATATTTTCATAACTGAGAGAGATGCATATTATGGAGATACAGTATATGAATTGTCATGGTGGGAGACAGAAAAATCCATAGCCCCTGTCACTTTATTACTAGTATTATTACAAATATTGCTCGCCCTAGCTGTGTGCTAGTAATTAGGAAAATATGCTATTTTTCCACACATACATTCATATTTCCAAATGCAAACAAAATACTATTTAGCATCAGGTGAAGCCTTAAATGATAATGAAGAAAACTGCCATAGATATTTGTACTGTAAATTGTAAATCTTAATAGATATTGGTGTTCTTTATATTGTTTATTATACAAATAAGTATAATGATTTTATTTTTGTAAATATCTCAATAACAAGAACTCGGAAATAAATTCCTTGCTGTTTTGGGAAAGCTTAAGTCCAGCTGAAAAAAGTGTTGTGACACTATGGGGTGATGGTGGGGGTTCAGAAAGATTTATCACAATACAGAAACCTTCTCTTGGAAAGTTTTTGAATTGTAATAAATTTTTCTGATTTAGGCTCCAGTCTCCCGCTAAATATTTTTCCGTGTAGGGCCTTAGCAGGGAGATTAATGTCAATGAAGAACCTGCAGTTAATGCAGCAGTGCAGGGGAGTGGCTTATGTTAATTATGAGGCCACATGGTAATACAGCAGTCTGGGAGTGGCTAATGCTTATCTTTGTGTGCTTCACATGAAAATGCTTGCAGCTCATGATATATTCTGAATAAGTACAACTGAAACATGGAGTGTGTCACTGTGTGTGGACATGATATGTCCATCTTTTGGGCATGAATGAAGTTGAATAAATATGCGTGTGTGTGTGTGTGTGTCTGTGTTTGGGGGGGGGGTGTCTTTGCTAACATTATGCATGGGCCACTGGGGAGAACACTAGTTTGGTCAGGTCTAATGGTGTTCGATTCAGAGATGTGGTAATGAGCTGCTGATAAGGTATCTCTCCACGTTGCTTTACCATGTCTCTAAACTAGGATTTATCTCTATTGTGCTGATTGACTAACCCACATTAGGCAATTAGCATGGGCACAGGGAAGTTCAGTGAATCATGTCTACACTGTACAGTTTCTAATACATGTAAAGTTGTTTGTGAAGCTTTACAGAAAAAAACATAAATCTGGGTTTATCTGCATTATAATACATTTCAGCATTAAGATAAAGACTTGATACTCTTAACGATTATCACTGTAAAGAAAATATTTTATACTGAGAACCTTACTGTTTGCACCTTTTTCACAGTATTCACTGTTTACATTGTATTTACATTTGCTTGGCTTATGCTTTTTAACTTGATTTTAAGAAGACTATAAGGATGCGTGTAGGTGTTTGATATTCCATATCTCAGAGGTGTTGATGAGTTAAGAAGGGACAAAACACAGAGAGTGGATGGAGTGCCTCACAAAATCATTAGAAATCTGCCCAATATATTCACAGTTTAAGTGACAGAGCTCTGTCTACATAAAATCAGTGGCCATTGCAGAAATGACTGATGAATAGAAGGCAATGAGTGTACATTATACAGACGGGAGAGGGGCAAAAAAATAGAATAGAAAAATTAATTGAGCTCTCTTTCTTAAGATCATGTTGGGAAGACTAAAGAAGGGCTTCTTGAAGAAAAGATTGTTTGAAAGCAACAAAATTGTGTTAATTGGTGGAAAAAGTTATTAGATAAACATGATCTAGTTTTTATGACACTGTTGCAGGAGACCTTCACAATGGAGCAGACCTAGTTAGACTTCAGCAAGACCTCAGACTCAGTCTCACTGAAAAAGCTGGTAGGAAACATTGGAGATGGTGGTGGTGGATTCAAGACAGGGGAGTTAGAGTGCTGTAGAGCTGAATGGTAGGACATGACTGTGCTGATGGGAGGAGTTATAGCAGGAATAAGGGAATGAAGTAGAGGGGTTTTGCAAGGGTTGGTCCTGGGTTCAGCACTCTATACTGTGTTCCCTTTCAAGTTATCTGGGGGAAGGGTGATGGTATCAAGCATGGAGAAGTACAGGATTAGGCAGACTTTATTGATCTGGGAAGGCCATTCAGTTCAGCAGAGAGGCAACACATGAGGTTAAATATGAGCAACTTCTGCATATGGATCATAACACTAGTGTGAAGTATCAGCTGGGATGAGCGGAACTCATGGCAGCAGACCAAGAAGAAAATCTGGTTGTGGTTATTAAACCTGGGCTAGATCACCCTGGGCAGTGAGTAAACAATGACTAAAACAAAGAGGATGCTAAGTGCAGTGAAAGTTAGCACTGTCTCATGGGTTGATAGGTTCATAGGTGTGTACTAGGCTAATGATCACAAGGGCATTTTTAAGCCTAGCCATGCATCCCAAATCTCTGACAAGTTCTAGTGCCATTGATAAGTGTAAGCAGGGACTTAGTTGATGAAGAATTCACAAGCAGGGGCCTGGAAGATGAACCATTTACAGGTTGCCTGTGTCTATTAGAGACATAGGTGTCAAGCCAGGGAGGAAGGTTCTGCTCCCCATCCAATTGTCCAAGTTGCACTTGAATTGATTTATGAAGGAACTCTGCTTCACATGGATGGGGAGCCTGTTCCAGAGATGGTAGTCTCAGAGATACATACCTATCTCTCCAGCAGGTCATATTTTAATCACTTGCAAGGTTTAAGTCTTTGGAATGGCTAATTCTGGTGCTGTTTGTTTTGCTGATATGCATGAGGTCCATCAGAGTGGGCTCTGACAATACCCTGTATGCCAGGCAAAGATCTCACCTCAACAGCTTGTAGGAGATAGAATACAGGGATACGGCCTTGAGGTGGTCAGCACAGGATATTTTACTTATGCCCTGTATTCTTTTAGTGAGAAACCTCTGTGGACGTTCCATTTGTTGGATATGCCTGGTTAGGTACGTACCAAAGGGGACATTGTACTCAATGATAGGTCTGCTGAATTCCAAATACAGAGGAACAATGACTTCTTTGAACCTAGATGCCATACTTTGTTGATAAGTTGTGAAACATAGAATGGTTTCCTCACTACTGTAGGCATGTGATGGTCAAAGCCTAGATTACTGTCTATGTGTGTCCCTAGGTCCCTGACTACTGGGTCAACTCTAAGGATTGTGTTGTCAGTATGATAGTTACCAGGAGTGGATGATTTCCCAAGGATACTGTTATGCTTTTCTTGGCATTTAGTTTTATTCTATGGCTCTGACACTAGTTGTCTGTGTCAGCCCTTCCTAGAGAACATTTGTGTCAGTGTGGGATTCAGTGACATTTCCTAATTTGCAATCATCTGCAAATGTAGTCAGCCAGAGATGACTGACATTGGCCTTGACTTCAGAGAAGTAAATGCCATAAAGGAGTGGTCAAAGGAATGATCCATGAGGGACTCCACTTGTGACTAGCCTCTTTGTAGAGGTGGGCTCCCCAGTTTTAACTTCCTGTGTCCTGTCTGTGAACCAACTGGCTGTCCACAGGGTGACATACGGGTTTGTACCTAAATTCTTGACTTTGTCAACAATGCCCGAGTGAGGCATTGTGTCAAATGCCTTGGCCATGTCAAAGTAGGCAGTGTAAACCATTTTGCCCTCATCCATTGCTTTGTTGACCTTCACACAGAAGTCCACCAGGTTGAGTAGGCATGACCTGCCCTTGATAAAACCAAATTGGGTTAGGTCCAGTATCTAGAGATTTACTATTTCATTTCTGATCATTTTTATGATAATTCTTTCCATGACTTTGCATATAAGACTAGTGAGACTTACGCATTTGTAGTTTCCAGGGTCTGTAAATGGCCCACCTTTGTGCAGAGGGATGACTGTTGCTGTTATCCCTTCATGAGGCATGAAGCCTGTTTGGAGGCTGCAGTTAAATAGCAATTCCAGAGGGCCCAATAGATCATGTTCATGCTATTTAGAAGGCATCCTGGGATATTGTCTGGGTCTGTTGATGCAGTGTTCTTGGCCTTAGAGATAGCATTAAGGACATGTTCTAGTGATAGCAGGGGAGGGGGTTATATTTGATGGTATTTCCTGAGGGAAGGTTGAGGGGGAGAGAGGGGTAAAGCTGGAGCTGGATTTGTCAGCCAGGAGGTTTGTTACACCTTCTGGCTCAGTATAGGTGGCTCCATTTACAATGAGCTCTGCACACAATCATATCTTGCCTTTGAGATTGCGGACATAGCTAAAGAATGGCTTGTGGTTGTCCTTGGCCTGAGAGGCCAAATTTACCTCAACTTTATTTGTCCTCTGAGTTGTTTGCTTAGTTTGATGAGAGTGCTGTTACACCTCTTAACTTTTGCCACAATTTTCTCACTTGTCTTATACAGCCTATTGATTTTGTGATTCCACCAAGGTGACTTGTTTTCTGAGTTAGTTCTGTACTTCTTCCTGGCAAAATTAACAAACATGCTTTATGCTGATGTCACATATTGACATTTTAATGTCCACTTACATTTTTGCAAAACTAACCAAAAGGAACTCCATTAAAAAAAATAAAAAAACAACAGCACTAGCTAGCAGTTGAACAGCATATGTATGATGACCGAGCCTGTCTTCTTAAAAACAGAGAACAGCCATTTCCTAGGAACATGATAGAGACAGATAAAGAGCATAAACAGTCAATCATCATTAACCTTGCATTACAGAATAAAACAAGGACAAATTCCTATAAATACTGGTGTTGGTGCTGTAAACAAGAACTGTTACAATGTTTCTAACATTTCTTATTTATTTGTTTACTTATGCTTTGTTTGCTGTTTATTTATTGGTTGACTTAAATTTGTTAATCCAGGTAGAGTGCCTGATCAAAGAAGACCTGTTTCAGGCTTACCTTGGGAAAGACTTTAATGTAAAAAAAATCCAAGTAAACAGACTAATATAGTAACTTACAAAACTAGTGAAAAACAAAGCATTTCTTTCTTTTCCTGGAAACTGACAATCTGTCTAGATCTTGCCTTGCACAAGCATTTGTTTTATTTTTTTCTCCCTTATGTGATAGTTAAACTTTAGCTACTAGGCATACCTTGTTTTCTCCTCTTGCAGCCTTATGCTAATTAACTTACCGGGTAAGAACTGCTAGCTCCTGGGATAGTGCAGAATCGAGGGGAATTTGGGATCTACAGTTATGGGGTGTAGGGAAGAATGAGACAGCCTGCAGCATCCACCTACTGTCTTCATTCAGGGGCTTTTGGGACTGTCTGAAGCAATCTTCTTTCTGCTGAGCACACATACTTAGGTTGGCACACAGTAGTGCCATGAGGAGGCAGTCCCTGCTTGCACTGTGACACGTTCCTCAGTGCCCACCCTCTTACTGAAGAGATCACCCACTGTTACAAAACAGAACTTTTGTCACCACCGGATGCCTGGCCCTGACACGCACCCCTCTCAACACACCTGTACATCTTCTACCTGAAAGCGACAAACAGGCATAGTCTTCTCTTCACCACAATTTTGTTCCTTTCAGCACTCCAACCACTAATCAAACAAGTATCTTCTCGGTCATTGTCAGAACTTTAGCTTTGTCTGTGGACCTGCAGTAGTCATTCACAAAAAAAAATGGAGTGTAATGAAATCTCTGACTGGGTCATCAGCCCAGTGCCTTTCCAGTCTTGGTTCCAACTCTTGCATGATTTTCTGTGGCTCAAACAGTTAAATCTATCTAGCCTATAAGAATGCCTTTCACTTGCTTTTTACACATTGTACCTCTATAACTTAGGTGATCAGGCTTGAACAGTATAGCCCTCCATTCCTGATGTTGCTGATTGCTGCTTTCAGTAACTATATAATCAAGATTAATAGCCACCTGTCCTGCTGACCACTGTCCTGGCAGGTGCTTGGACATAGGACCAGTCTTTCATTTGTATATCAATTAGTCCAGCACTATATTTCCTGGTTCTAACCTTCCTTTCAGTCTGTTGTGCAGATTCCTTTTTAATTGAAATCAGGTAACACATTTCTCAGCTTTAGCAGGGTCATCATACAAAACACTTCATATAACAACACAAGCACCAGCAAGATGGATATGGCATCCCCATATAAGACCCAGCATATTCTCATTTAGTTTCTTATTCGTTAGAATGCACATCGTACTTTCTATAATGCTTCAGAAACATTTTTGACTATCCACAGACCATTTTATTGCACTTTTTTGGAAATGTTGATAACTCTCAGAATTTCTGCCTTAGATTTATATGAGTGCATAAAGGCAAACACATAGTGAAGATGGTCAGCTTGCAAGTGGTACCTACCAACTGTATCAGTATTCTGGATTTTATCAGAATGTTTCATTGCCAGCTATCATGATTTCCTTAAAAGTTGACCCCAATCCCTTTTTTCCTAATGGATTTAAAAAAAATTGAGTCTTTAATTTGATCACATATATAATTTTCCTAAACCATATAATTTGACAGTTGGTGCGATAGTCATCTGTTCAAGATGTGAATATATGCACACTGTACAATTACCAATATAGCCACATGTTTATTATCATCTTCCCAGCACTTTATATTGACTTTCATTTTTTGGCTGTTCTGAGTTTTGTTGATGAGAACATTCTTTAATGTCACATATCCTTAGCCACAGTAACTAGAATCTTAAATAATAAACACATTTTGTACACTGCATATACCATTTTAAGTTTGGATAACTGTTCATCCTTATTTAGTCCCTTAAGACATTGCTGGAAAATATATGCCACCTGTAATATTCAAGTTAAAACACTTAAAGTTCTTTTTACTCCATGAATGATCAACAGAATTAAGCTATCATGTTCTGAGCTGCAAGTTCTAGCCTCCAGGCTTGATGTCAGAAGACATATTATACAATTTAAACAAGTTATGGTGCCCACCATTACCCTGAGAAGCACTTTTAGAGTTGATAATATAGTGCAGGAAGTGAATATGGTCTCAAATGTAACCCTGTCCATATTGGGTAGTGGGAGGGGTATACCCAAAAAGTGCATTGTTACACATTTTCTGGTGCTTAGAAAAGTGAAATGGTTTGGGCAATTGAGTTATACTTTCTGATAAAGTGCCTCCATCAGAAAAAAATTCATTGCAATGTTATAATGTAGGTTATCATTAGTAATGTTCAGTTCTAAAGACAGAAGGCCAGTTATAAATTAATGAGTAGTTTTAGTTCACTAAAATGGCTGTAAGGTTAGGAATACAGTTTGCAGAAATCCTACCATCAGACTTGGCAACTCAATATTAAAAAATATCCTTGTGTCTGTTTGATTTCATTGTTTCACCATGAATAAAAAAGAAACTATGTATGTATAAATCAGTGGAGAAAGCATTTCAGGTCATTATTATAGGTATCTATAAGTTTATGGTCACCTTTCCAATTGCTAAATACTTTACTAAAATACGCTTCCATAAATGTTTTTTTTTTCCAGCACATAGGATGTGTGTTTCACAAGTCAATCAGTTTGTCCCTTAAACGGGTCTGGTTACTGCCCATTAAATTTATTTTTTAAAATTACATTAATTAATCAGTTAGGACTTGAAGTGTATCTCAAAATGCAGAGAAGGATAAGTCACTATAGATTTTAACATTCTAACATCATAGCATTTTCTACTCATCTTCCTCAATCACTTACAGTAACTTAGAAATCATTTTATAAACCAAATTTCCATTGTTATTCTTGTCTTCTCTATTCAAAAGCAGAATCAAAGCTGTGTCCCTAGGAATCAGCAAAGTATAGGTAGCTGCTAGGCATGGGGGCATGTAGACATTGAAGAGCCTGGCCCATTTTCCCAATTGCCTAAGAGCAGGTCTGGGTAAGTAATTTGCCCAGAATCAAATGGAATCAAACTCTGGACTAGAGAAGGTAGTATGTTAAGACCTCATAGCCTAAGCCCTCTGAGCAAACTCGATTATTGACTTGCACTCTGTTTGACCATCATGTCAGATTAAAGTCTTCTCAGGAAAACAGACTCTGCTAAGCATATGACATCATGGTTTACCTTGGTAACAACTGCTTTAAAACAACTTTCTTTAAAACAACTGCTTTAATGCTTCTCTCATTGTACAAGGAAATAGACTTTGGTGGGCAAGGTGATCACTATACCTTACAGCTTATGGCATCAGAAACTATCAACTATTATAATCCCTGATCTTATCAAACACAGACATGCACACACACACACACACACACACACACACACACACACACACACACACACACACACACACACACACACACACACACACACACACACACACACACACGCACAAATACACAGACATACACACGCATTCACGTGCATATGCAGACACACACACAGACACACAGATACACACACAGACACACAAACATATACACTCACACATGCATGCACACACACACACACACACACACACACACACACACACACACACACACACACACACACACGCACACACACACACACACACACACACACACACACACACACACACACACACACACACACAGACATGCAAACATATACACGCATACATGCGTGCACACACACATGCATATGTGCACACATGCAGACATGCACACACACACACACACACACACACACACACACACACACACACACACACACACACACACACACACACACACATACACACACATTATTACATAATGACTGCTGAGCCTGGAAGAAGACTGCTGCTTATGGTGATGTGTGTATGCTGTTTGTACATCAGTTGGGGCTGCCTTTG
The DNA here is from genome assembly GCF_019279795.1 of Protopterus annectens. Taxonomy (NCBI): domain Eukaryota; kingdom Metazoa; phylum Chordata; order Ceratodontiformes; family Protopteridae; genus Protopterus; species Protopterus annectens. The sequence continues at coordinate 1,921,311,598 of NC_056725.1, forward strand.
TATTGTGTCCTGGAATGGAAATTCCAAGGTCCTGAGTCTGAAGCAGGCAGGCAAACTAGAACCTCTGCATGACAATTAATAAGAAGCAATAGCCCTTAGGGCTATACTTTTGTCAATACTCCCTGAAGCAGCCACATTTCTGAAATCTAGATCTAAAGTAGACTCTGAACAAGAGTCTCCAAAGTGCTGCGTGTGAAGGGCAAAGACAGTCTGGAAAGTATTCCTTAAACTTGAAAAAGAAACCATTCATCTAATATCACTTTAACACCCAAACATTAAAGGAAAACATTGACTTTTGTTAGTGGATTGAACTCAGGACCTTCCAGACTCCATGCTGCTGTCACTACTACTGAATTAACAAGGAATATGTGGATAACTAAGCACCTGATTTCTCCTAAGAGAAGTTGTTTCTCCTTTCAACTAGGAACCACCAATGTTGTGATTTTTTTTCTTTTACTATCAGTGTTGTGATTTGTTTACTTTGCCATTAATTGTTTGTACTGTATCCAAATGCAGTATAAACCATTGATTGTATTGTTTTACCAAATGATCAGGAAAATAAAACAATAACCCTCTGTCACAAAAGGAAATACTGCCAGCCCATATAGCTGGAATTTTTTAAATAAGTATATGTTATTTGTGAATATTAATATGATTTATATAGAAATGTAACAAAAGGAGGTACTGCCAGCCCAGCTATCTGAAATTTTATGAGTGGTTGTGTGTCATTTGTGAATATCAACATGATTCATATGCCTGTGTTACAAATGTATTAGAACTGTATGTCATATTGTATAGACGTGTGCTGAAGAGATATTTTTATACACTATTGTAACTGTTTAACAGGTTGACTGAAACACAGGGGAGTAACTTGCAAAACTTCAGAAGAGCGGTTGAGGTTAAGTTATTTTGTAGCTGGTCCATAAACAAAAGATGTTATCTCTCAGTTTCAGTGCAGTAACAGACACAATGTCTAGAATTAGAAGTTTTTTGTATTGTCTTTATATGTGGAGGAAGGTAAATAATTTCAAGACTTCCACCATTTTCCAAAAGATCTGAGAGGGGCCCTTGTTTATATGTTTTCACAGGGAGACGCTAAATGCTGGTAGTTTCTAGCAATGGGGTTTAACTGGGAACTGATAGTCAGATGACAAGAAGTGATGTCATGCTGCCAACTACCCCAGCAGTAATATTTGAAATATTAATTTAGGAACTCTCTGAGAGAGAGAGGCTGTGCATTTTGCATCTGTCTTTGACTTGACAACAACATCAGCTAGAAGATCCATTCACCACACATGCCTTGCTGTAATAGTAAGTTAACTAGGGTACAGTAATTTTGTTTAGATATAATCAGGAATAGAGCTGAGTTTAATTTAGATGTTTTCTTTATTTATTTGAGACTGTCCTGCAATATTGTTTTAAATGTTTCCTGTAATTTTGAACTCTGAAATAATTGTGTTTATTTACTGAGTACTTTCTTGTTCTTTTATTATTTATTATTAATTATAGTTAAACCTTTCAATTATGGCAGGTCTGTCTAGAGATATTTAAGTTCTTAGAGTACCTCCATATCTATTTGGTGACACTGTGCAGGCCACTTCTAATAGCCTTGCTCTTGGTCAAACTAGCATTTGGATTAATAGTAACATTACACAGTAAGAGTGGACACCCTTTGTTAAGGGCCTTAAAGTAGTTGATATGTAGTGGCTGGTGGCAGTAAAAATGAACTTATAGTCTGGGCAGAAGGGGTCATAGCTATTAAACATGTGCCAGCCTTTCCAGGTGTGTGTGCTTGTGTGTGTGTGTGTGTGTGTGTGTGTGTGTGTGTGTGTGTGTGTGTGTGTGTGTGTGTGTGTGTGTGTGTGTATAAATCAAACCTCAAAGTGTCTGTGTGTGTGTGTGTGTGTGTGTGTGTGTGTGTGTGTGTGTGTGTGTGTGTGTGTGTGTGTGTGTGTGTGTGTGTGTGTGTCTGTATGCTACTTGGGCATGGACACAAAGAACTGGTTGGACAGAGAGGGTACTGGAAGTCTTGGCTTGCTGAACCATATAGCTGTGCCAGTGGGGAGTCGTATGGGGATCTGGAGAAAGAGGGATAAATCAGCCCCAGACTGACTGTAGTCTCTGTGTGCTTGTAAGGGAAATTGCACTTTACTGTGTGTGTACTTGTCATCCTCTCAGTGTGTACATCCCCCACTGTTGCCAGTGTTGAGGATTCAGGCTGCTTGATGACTGGGTCACTGGTGGGGCATCACACCCTTGCGTGAAGATTTAACCCAGAAACACCCTATATGCCAAGTAGTTGTCATTTTGACTGGACAGACAAGGAGTCTGTGTACCATTATGTACCTGGTTTCCTCTAAAAGCAGCTGTTTCTCCTTTAATCCAGGATGCCCAATATAGTGAAACCTGAAAAATGGTAGTTACAGCATAGTTAGGGTGAGACAAAGAGGGCAATTGCCCCAGGTTCAAAGTGTTGGGGGTCTGATTGGCTGATCCAGATTTCATTTGAGGTCAAACTTCAGAGCTGTACCACTCCATATGTGGTCTAAACTGTAACCACCTGATACATTGTAACAAGCAGTTTATTACTGATTAAAAGTAAAAAGAAAAACTTATTTTTAAATAAAATCTGAAAGCTGTAGCTCTCCATGTGTGGTATAAACTATAGCATCTACTTGCACATGCATTGGGCACTGCCTGCAGAAAGCCAGCCAGTTGCCATCCTGGAGTTTTAGACGCACCCTTTTTCTTTTCTGCACTTGAGCTGAGGAGGGTAGGGCACTAGTTCATGGTACTGGCACATGAGGAGGGTGAGGTACTGATTCATGCTACCAGCACGGGGCACTGGGTGAGCCAGCTATACCTCTCAGGATTGTGCTGCAATGGAGAATCTAATGGAATTACTGATGCTTCCATGGCAAAGTGGGTTGAGAGGAAAAGGATGGTATCTCTAGGTACCATTTATTATTTTACTGGCCTTCTTTGTAGAAAATTCTGTGTAATCAGTATGAATGTATATTGGAAGTATTGACTGAAAAGAGACTACACTGAACTCAGTTTTGGAAAGAGTTTCCGTGCACTGCTGAAAATATGTTCAATTTTTTTACCTGCATTTATTAGAAAAACATTTTTGAGACAGATAAGCAGTATATTTATAACTGGATTTTGTTTCTGTTGTTCACCATAATGTTTGAAACAAAGAAATTTGTTTATCATGTTAAATAAATCTCAATTTAAAATTGCACAGTGTTACTATAAGAAAAGCAAATTGTCTATCTATCTATCTATCTATCTATCTATCTATCTATCTATCTATCTATCTGTCTGTCTGTCTGTCTATAGATGGATTCCAGTTGAGTGATCTAACTACCATTATGTCTAATTACAAGTGGTCTAAAAAAGTGATGGTATTCTAATGGTCAAAAAAAAATGGTGATGTCCTGTGTGGCAGCAACTGCTTTGAATCCCTACAGAAAAGTGCACTATTTATCTTGTTTTTCAACAGAAACAACAACAAAAAAAAAAAAAAACAGATTTAAGGGCAAGAAATGAAGGTATGATTAACTTCAATGCTGAGAACCTCCTGGAAATCCAATCTCATATCTTGCTGTGCTGCATGCTTGATGAACTGTAGGCAGAGAGGCATGTAAACGCAAACACACTCCAAGAACTCCTGCAACTTGGAATCCTACTGGAACATGGTAAAAACTGCAGAAAATAGTTGTTTACTTGTGTTCACTGAAACTTGACTGAACTCCGTTATAAATGATAGTACAATATATGTATGGGGATGTCATTATTTTGTGCTGACAGAAATCAGTCTCTTTGTGATAAATCTCATGGAGGGGGTAATTGTGTTTATATCAACAACAGCTGGTGTACAAACTATGAAATAATCACATCTCACTGCTCAGAGAGCATTGAGTTCATGTCACTAAAATGCAGGTCCTTATACTTGCCTAGGGAATTCAGTGGAGTGAGCATAACAGTTGGTTACATCTTCCCTAGTGATAATACCAATGTGGCATTGAACATACTCTGGATAAGGTGTACATGAACATAAAACCAGCCTACAAAGCAGTACCTTATCCACATCTGGGAAACTCAGACCATCTGGCCATCATGCTGCTTCCTGCATGCACACCACTGCTGAAAAGGGGCAAACCTACAGCCAAACAAGTAAGGATATGGCCTGTGGGAGCAGTCTTGGCACTACAGGACTGCTATGAATGTCCAAACTGGTCAGTGTTTAGAAAGGTACCTGTAAAGAACCACTATACTGACCTGGAGGCATATACAGAATTTGTAATGGTGTATATTTCTAAATGTGATGATGATGTAACAGTCATCAAATGTATCAACATGCGCGCTAACCAGAAACCCTGGCTATCTGGTGAAGTATATGAGCTCCTAAAGGCACGAAATGCTGTGTTTAAATCTAAGGACATGGATGCCCTAAGAGAGGTCAGAAGAATTCTAAGTAGAGGTATAAAGGAAGCAGAGAAGACCTACAGACATAAAATTCAGGGACACTTCTCTGACCAAAGACTTCAAACATCTCTGGCAAGGCATACAAGCCATAACTGACTACAGTCCTGCATCCTCCCCATGTGATGCCAACACAGAATTTCTGAACAAACTGAACACCTACTTCAGTAGATTTGTTATGGACAACAACACTTTGCCAAATAAGCTCCCTGTCGAACAGGGTGAGGAGGTGCTATGTCTAAGCATATCTGTTGTTCTGAGGACTCTGAGATGAGTAAACCCAAGAAAAGCACATGGTTCTGATAATATTATGGGAAGAGTTCTAAGAGACTGTGCTACCCAACTGTCCACTGTACTAACAGATATATTCAACACATCCCTGAAACTAGTCATTGTACCCAGTTGATTCAAAAATATGGCAATCATTCCCTTACCCAAGAAATCCCAATCAACAAGCCTAAATGATTACCGGCCAGTTGCACTTACAGCAACAGTAATGAAGTGTTTTGAGCAGTTGATCAAGAACCAAATCTCATCAAGCCTACCTACAAGACTGGATACATTACAGTTTGCTTTTAGATCTAACTGCTGTATGGCTGATGCAATAGCTATAGCACCTCATGAATCCTTGGCACATCTGGAGAACAAGAATTGCTATGTCAGAATGATGTTCATCAATTTTAGGTCTGCCTTTAACACTGTCATCCCCCAGAATTGGATATTGAAGTTGATCCAGCTGAGCATCAACACCCCCTTATGTAACTGGATACCGGACTTTCTCATCAACAGACCCCAAAAAGTATGTGTGGGAAATAACAGTTCAATCAGTATTACATTGAGCATGGTTGTCCCTCAGGGCTGCGTCCTGAGTCCTCTGCTGTTCACCTTATTGATGCACGACTGCATGGTCAAGCATGAATCCAACAAAATCATCAATTTTGCAGATGATGCCACTCTAATAGGTCTTCTCAGAAATGTTGAGGAAACAGCCTACAAGGATGAAGTGGAGCATCTGATAGGCTGATGCAACAGCAACAATCCGGCCTTAAATGTAAGCAAGACCAAAGAATTAATAGTGGACTTCAGGAGGACACAGTAGATACAGCAACCTCTTGATGGAAATGAAGGGGGTGGCAGTAGAAAGGGCCAAAAACACCACATTTCTGGGGGTGCACAATTCAGATTACCTATCCTGGTCAACTCATATTATCTACAAAGTAAAGAAGGCATAACAACATCTGCACTTCCTATGGAAACTGAGGAAGGCAAACATGTCTTAGTCCATCCTCAAAGCCTTCTACAGGGGGGCCATCAAGAGCATGCTCTCCAATAATACCATAGTATGGTATGGTAACTGCAAAGCATCTCAAAGCATTTGACTGCAAGGCTCTCCTGAGGGTAGTGAGGAAAATGGAAAAAGTCTTTAGTTTCACAGTCCCATCCATGGATGATCTGCACAAGACTTGGTATGTGGGAAGGGCTAGGATGATAATTGACGATCCCACTCACCCTGCCCATGGCATGTACTTCTACCTTTCCTTGAGCAGTCAGTATTGCAGCTTACACTGCAAAACATCTAGACTGAACAGGGGCTTCTTCCCTCTATCCACAAGGCTGCTGAACTTGAATGTCAGGCATGACAGCAAATAATTATATATATATATATATATATATATATATATATATATATATATATATATAGATATATATATATATATAGATATATATATATATATATATGTCACTTGCTGTGAAGTATCATCTGTAGTAATTACTCTGGAAAATTGCTTCAGTAACTGGTACAGTTAGCCTGATTTCTTATGCTATTACTTTCTGAATGTGCAATAGTCAGGAGTGGGTCACCACTCCATACAGGTGCAATATGAACATCAGAATATATCATACTTTTTTCTCTTTCGGCTTTTCCCAGTTTGGGGTCGCCACAGCAGATCATTTGTCCACTCATGATTGGCAGTGGAGTTTTACAGTGTCAAGTTGCCAGCCCAGTGCCCAACCTTCCACAGAAGGCACACACATCCACACACTCACACCTAGGGCCAGTGTCCAATCCACCTACAGCATGTTTTTGGGATATGGGAGGAAACCGGAGCACCCGGATGAAACCCATGCAACCACAGGGAGGACATGCAGACTCCTCACAAAAGGCACCCCAGCCGAGAATCAAACTGGAGAACCTCTTGCTGTGAGGTGGCAACACTAACCGCTGCACCACTGTGGCCACCCTATATCATACTACAGATGAAGAAATGCAATATCTAAGCAATCACAATGTGAAATCATAGTCTTTGCAATGTCTACTAGCATAATATTGTCTAATGTCTTCCGGTCCGATTGTGGTAGTTTATTGTGTTGTTAACATTTTAATTATTACTGTATGTGTGTTAGTCTTACTGTTATTCACACTATGAGTTCATTGTTATGTCTTGCAGGGGATCAAGACAATTTAATTTCATTCAACTTGCACTGCTGTGTATATCTGATCAACAAAAAAGTTTACTTTGACTTAGACCCCATTTTATCAGATTGTCTCTGATAATAATGAAAGTTTATGATTATTTATAACTGGTATTTATTTCCTTATAGATTTATAAGTAATATTGCAGTACATTTTATCACAGCATGTTGGATTGTGAAAGCTAGTACCACTTTCAGTCATATCTCTCAACTGTCCAGATTTTTGCGTCTAATTTTTGGTCTGTTCCTCATACAATTTGTGGTTTTCTGGCAAAGTCATTGAGATGATTTCAGGACTGAGGTCAATGACATACATTTGAGTTTCAGACTTCAAATCTTTCAAAAAATGTATGGTAAAACAAATCCTGTTACACTAGCAACTTTTTCAGTTTATAAGAGCAAAATTTAAAATATGTCCCTATTTTTGGGCCTTTGTTCCCCATTCTATCAGGCTTATATATGTGTGTGTGTGTGTGTGTGTATATATATATATATATATATATATATATATATATATATATATATATATATATGTGGGTCTAACTGATAGTATCATTGTATCAAAATGGCAGGTCATTGAAGACTAGTTCATCGAGATGACATCACCGAATCAGCTAAGTATCGAACACCTGGAACCACAAAACTTAACCCCGGGAAGTGAACCACTTGGCCACCATGGGAAACCATGCCCTTCCCCCACTGTAGTGCAATCTCGGAGTAGGAATATTTAGTTGGAGTGGCGTGGCTGGTAGGTTTTATTTGCTGCATTTTATTTTTTTTCCTGATGGCCAAGTGGTTCAGTTCCTGGGGTTAGGTTTCGCAGTCCAGGTGTTCGATGTTTGGAGGATTCAATGACATCATCCCAATGAAACAGTCTTTGATGATGTGGGGTTTTGATGTTGTAAAGTAGACCCATACATATACATATATATATATATATATATATATATAGAGAGAGAGAGAGGTCCACTATGTAATTTTGAAAAGTCCAAAACTCGAACATCAGAATCCCAACGTTCAGCTGTTCGAGATTTTGAAATCTTGAAATGCAAAAAAAAAACAAAATTGAAACAAAAAAAGTTAGACATCACATTGCTGCACCCTCCCACACCCCTTGCTACTTAAATATACCAACTCTGAGATCGCACTACAGTGAAGAGAATGGTAAAGTTGCCATTCCGCATTGTTGGGTGATCTCAATTGTTTAACTTCGAAATTTCAAAATTTCGAACATCTGGACGTCTGGATTCTGATGTTCAGGATTTTGAGATTTCAGAATTAAGCAGTGTACCTATATATATATATATATATATATATATATATATATATATATATATACATACACACACACACACACACACACACACACACACATATATATATATATATATATATATATATATATATATACTTATATATGGGGCTGCGGAGGTGTGGAGGCTTGCCCCCCCTGCAGTATTTTTCCCAGTCATTCTTGATTACATTGTGTTTAGATCAGTTGCGTTAGATTATTTTTGCTTTGATACTCTGATTTTAGATGATACAAGTATAGATATAGATGTGTGGGTATATTTATATATATATATATATATATATATATATATATATATATATATATATATATAGATAAATAGATAGATATATTATGTATAGATACATAGATATAAAGAACAGAGGTCAGATGTAAAGAACATTACATGTTTTTTCCTATAATTCTCTCTGGACCTTGCAATTTCATTCTTCTACATGTAAATCAAAGGTCACAGCTCAGTGGTACTACAGCACAAATGATATTAAATGGCTTCTGTAATTGCCTAATCTTGTATTTATTTTTACTGCTGCCCATTTAGTAGCCACTCACATTATATGGTCTTTCAGAATTTATCCAGACCTGTGGTGACAGTTTTCAAAATGAGTTTGGCATCCATTCTGAGTCTCAGCTGTGTACCTATAATGCAGTGCCAAGCTGAGTTCCAAAGCCAAGGAAAATGTAAGGCCATGGCAGTCAGCTATCATCAGTAGCACTTATATTGCACAGTTACATATTCTCCAACAAATTATTGGAAGATTATTTTAATTTGCAGTCTACTCTCTGACTTCGCTATACTGGTCAATTGTGACTAATATAATTTTAAGGCAGTTTACTGTGGAAAACAGTTGTTTTCTTGCAAAAATGGACTAGGGGAAAGCTACTGTTCTATACCACAGACATGAAACAGTGTTCTGGAAAAAGTTAGAGCTTAAGTTTAATAAGGTGTTTGTCATTATGATAATGCTAAAACACTATCACTGTTCATACCAACGAAACAGGTGTTACATTTTCTGTCCTGCACTGGGATACAAACTTCTAGCACACCATCTCATTAGTTGTATGGATGAGCATTTGTAGATTGTCATGTTGTAACACAGATGCAAACATTCAAAGCACAAAATACTCGTGCTTAGATTACAAACATGTATAAGAAAACTGAGCCGTAATTCAAAAAGTGCAGCTGCAGTTCTGTATGGGTTTGTAGAAAGCCTTCAACATGACCAGGAAATAAATCAACCTGCAAAAATAACAATTTACTTTTAGTAATGACGTATTTTTACCAGATAATCAACGTGGACATTTTAGGGCTTCACCTTATAACAGCTAATCCTTGTTAATCAGTCAAAATCATAATTTATTGCAATGAATATCAAACCTCTTTCTTGATTGAATCAATTTAATGGAGGCACGCATGCTCATCAGCTGTGATTGAAAGAAACCAATATTAGAGAACAATATTATAACTATATGACAGTCAGCATAAATTTAAATAAATTAACAGGATACAAACCAACCAACCAACAACTCAAATAGTAGGAGATATATAACATGTTTCACAAGTTTGTTAGTAGATGACGATAATGGAACCTACTTGTCATTAGTTTTAAATTTGATCAGTAATATGGTGTAATAGGAAACATATATTAGAAGATAAATGAAGGTGACATTAAGCTATTTTTTCATATGTACCAAAAAGAAAAGAACTGAAGGAGAGCCTGACCTGGTGTATATCAGCACTAATATAAAACAAAACCAAAGCACCTGAATACAAGACAGAAGAGACCAATGTTTCTAGCATATTCTCAATTTAATATCTACTTTCATCCTCAGACTTTATCAAGAATGTGAAGAGGATGAAAGCGGATATCAAACTGAGATCACAAAGTTGCTTTAAAAAGATCATGAAGTCTTGAGATTATGAAATATTTTTTTAGTGCATGAGGTAAACGCCTACCCTAGATTATCCATGATAGGGGATTGTATTTTCACACCCCAGCTAAACTGTATATTCGACCACAAGGTCATACTACACAAAAAGAAAAAGTTAAAAATTGGATTTTGGCAGACCCGGTATGCTTTTTTCCTCTTTAGTTTACAGATATGAAATAAGGAAATTATTTTTTCCCAAAAACACAGTTCTCAAAACTATATGATCTGAATACTTCTGCTTCAGGAATATATTTGTATCCCAATGTATCCTAAAGGAATTTATAAAAGTTTTAATTTTTAGAACCATGAAAGCAGACCATGAAATCCAGCATTTGTTTTCTAAGGTATAAGCTGTTTTGGCTATGTAAAGCAACAGCAAATTAATTATAATGCGTAAGGATTCTAGCTTGCATATGTTAAAGTTGTATGAAAAAAACTTTTTCCTGAAGAATATTTAAATGCAGTTTTTTTCATCATAAGCATACTGTGGTATGTCTAATAATGAGAGCTGATGAGAATAAAAACAGAAAGCTGTGATACGATAGCCTAGAAAATGAAATCATATTTAATACTGTCTTAATGCCAATGTGTTAAGTTGTGCATTTTGTCTTATTGTTAAGAATGAATTACAACCTAGGGAAGTTGGTTAAACAAATTAAAGTTCAGTAATAAAGTATGGTATGACACGAATAGCTCTGTGATGCATGCATTCTGACTATTATGTTGAAGGAAGATAACTGTAAATAAGAGTTTAGTTATTGTGTTAGTATTGTTCCTTTTCAGGGAAAATGTTAGTCAATACAAAAATACATCGTATCTCTGTAAATGCATTTTCAGCATTCATTGTCTTTCTATTATTATCATTATAATTGTCCAGTAATGAAAAGGAAATATTCTATCATACTCTTTCTCTTGAAAAAAAAATGTTTATTCAGCATTACATTAGAGCAAAAACTTAGCTAATTTTTTTAATGGTCATCAAAGTGGGGTTACAAATACATGTTGATGAAGCAGTTTTCTTGCAGACTGATACCTTATGTTTTAGTAATGGCGTGCTGCTAGTAAGAGTGAGTAGTTAGGCTAGAAATCAACCAAATGGTAAAAATCAGTGCATGAGTCAATAAAATACATCCAAGACAAAAGCAAACATATATAGGAATTCACAGCAAATAGATGTTTATTCCAAACAGTAGAACACTTTCATTTCCCAATAAAATGAGACTTCTTTAGACTTACTGAATTAATAAAACAAGTCATACTAATAAAAAATATTTAGTCACATTACAGAAACCAAACAATAATCTGCTAAAAACATTTAAAGTAACAGTCATCATCGAATAATGCAAGTTTACCTATATTAAAGGTCTCAGATTTAATAAACATTTGATATTAATATTATTGTTAATACTAGGACTTATACAAGAGGTTACGTTTATTTATTTTAAATATTTCTGTTTTAACAAACATTTTGATCATTAACAGTGGAAGTTATACAAGACCTGATGCATTTTTTAAAACTGAAAGATTTAAGATAGACAAATATGTGTTATTTCCGGAGATTAATGGTCTTTTTGTCATGCAATCATTATTATAGGATGACATTTATTTTAAATTATTTTTGCACTTTTTTGATCCTATTTTGTTAATTGACTTGAATGATGTTTTGTTAATATGGCTTGGTTGATTCATTCTGTAATTATGAAGATGTATAGTCAAATGATGAAGGTATTCAGCTGTAGTGGATTAAATGGCTCTGCTTGACTGATTTTTGTATGGTATGTTAAATTTTACTATACCACCTTTTCTGCCAAACAAGTGCCGGTTTAATAATGTAATCACAGTTTTGTGTTTATACCTTGCTATACTGTTGTATTAAATCTCTTGTTTTTAAAGCCTGTTTTATTTAGCTGATATAATCACTCAATTTGTAGTTTTTCTCTTAACATAGTCTGTTGTATTATTTTGCGTGTGTTTGAAAGGGGTCAGTTTTTAATCAGTTTATTTACTTAGCTGGCAGACAAAGAAGAAAAACATGGAAATAAATGGATGAAAATCATGTTCCCAGTAGCAGATAATTATTGCTGTGTGTTTTAGAGCAGCATAGACCAGCAACATCATCTATCTCTACAGAGAGGTTGCTCGTGTAAGAACGTCGATAATAAGTACATTCTTAGATCAAGGGAGATGCCAATGTACAAAAATACATCTGACACTTTATTTGTCATAATCTATAATTCATGTGAGCTAAAGGAGTTCAGAATATATGCAGTACATACTCATCGCTCTACCAACATATATTATATCTTTTGGGGATTTTTCTGGAAGTATCTACTTTCTATCCAGTAACTCATGCTATGTACCCTGTCTGGATAACATGATAATGACAGGAAATGCCTAACGTGCTAAACTGCCAACAAGCAATGCTCACAGACACTTCTTAATTTCATCAATGTGTAATACATTTTCAAGGCACCTTACCTTATAATTAGATAAATGTTCTCAAACTGTCTCTACAGAATAGAAATCAGACAATATATGGGCTTCTGAGCACCTAACAAAGCACTGATGTCCTTATTTTCCTTACTGGATACTTCCTATTGCATGACAGATCTGCAACTAATACCAGTATTCAGAAGAGAGAAACTCATACTCTTCAAAAATCTACTGCATATGTTTCTCAACATCTTTTTTCTCTAGTTCACCCAAAAAAATGTTGTTAGCTCCAAAATGTTTAGAGGGTGCCTAGTAATCCCTGTGCTTTTGTTTCCCTGTTGTAAAACTACCTAGTAATTCTTATGCTTTTGTTAAGTCAAAGTGATTGCAAGTGCTGAGAGTGTGGTTAATACTTATGTCTTCTTACCTCAAAGTGTGATGAGTGTACCTACTAATACGTATGTCTTCATACCCCAAAGTGTGATGAGTGTGCCTACTATTACTTATGTCTTCTTATCCCAAAGTGTGTTGGCTGTGCCTACTAATACTTATGGTTTCTTATCCCAAAGAGTGGTGCATGTGCCTATTGTAATTATGTCTTCTTACGCCAAAGTGTGATGAGTGTGCATACTATTACTTATGCCTTCTTACCCCAAAGTGTGTTGAGTGTGCCTGTTAATACTTATGTTTCCTCACACAAAAGTGTGTTGAGTGTGCCTACTAATACTTATGTCTTCTTATCCCAAGGGGTAGGGACTGTGCCTACTAATACCTTTGTCTTCATACCTCAAAGTGTTGTGAGTGTGCCTACTAATACTTATGTCTTTATACCCCAAAGGGTGGTAAGTGGGCCTAGTAATACTTATGCCTTCATACCCTAAAGAGTTCTGAGTGTACCTACAAATATTTGTGCCTTCTTACCCAAATCTGAGTGTGTCTGCTAATACTTATGTTTTCTTACTCAAAAGTGTTCTGAGTGTGCCTACTAATACTTATGTCTTCTTACCCTAAAGTGTGGTGAGTGTGCCTTACATACCTATGTCTTCTTAAACCAAAGTATGGGGATTGTACCTACAAATACTTATTGTTCTTACTCCAAAGTGTTCTGAGTGTGGCATTTAATACTTATGCCTTTTTACCCCAAATTGTGGTGAGTGAGCCTGCTAATATTTATGTCTTCATACCCCAAAGTGTTCTGGGTATGCATACTAAAATGTAGGTCTTCTTACCCCAAAGTGTGGTGAATGTGCCTAGTAATTGTTTTATCTTCATACCCCAAAGTGTTTTGAGTGTGCCTTCTAATACTTGTGTAATCTTGCTCCAAAGAGTGGTGAGTGTGCCCAATAATACATATGTCTTCTTACCCCACTAATGCATATGTCTTCTTACCCCAGAGTGTCCTGACTGACACTACTAATACTTCTGTCTTCTTACCCCAAGGTGTGGGGATTCTGCTTACTAATACTTATTTCTTCTTTCCCCAAAGTGTGGTGAGTTTGTCTAATAGTACTTATGCCCCCTTACACCAAAGTATGATGTGTGCCTACTAATATTTATGTCTTCATGCCCCAAAGTGTGGTGAACGTGCTTACTAATACTGGTGTCTTCTTACTCCAAAGTGTGGTGAGTGGACACACTAATACTTATGTCTTCTTACCCCAAAGTGTCCTGAGTATACCTTATAATACTTATGTCTTCTTATCCTAAAGTGTGGGGAGTGTGCCTATTAATACTTATGTCTTCTTACCACAAAGAGCGTTGAGGTTGCCTAGAAATACTTATGCCTTCTTACACCAACGTGTGGTAAGTGTATCTACCAATACTAAAGTCTTCTTATCCCAAAGTGTGGTTTCTAATACTTATGTTTTCTTACCCCTAATTGTGGTAAGTGTGAATAGTAATACATGTCTTACTGCCCCAAGAATGTTCTGAGTGTGCCTACTAACACGTATGTCTTCTTACCCCAAAGTGTGGTGAATCTACTTGCTAATAGTCATGTCTTCTTACCCCAAAATGTTCTGAATGTGCCTTTTAAAATGTATGTCTTCTTACCTCAAAGTGTGGTGAGTGTGCCTATGAATACTTATGTCTCATACACCAAAGTGTGCTAAGTGTGCCTACTAATTATTTTGTCTTTTTAACCCAAAGTGTAGTGAGTATGCCTAGTAACACTTATGTCTTCATACCACAAAGTGTGGTGAATGTGCTTGCTAATAATCATGTCTTCTTACCCCAAAATGTTCTGAATGTGCCTTTTAAAATGTATATCTTCTTACCGCAAATTGTGATGAGTGTGCCTAATAATATTTATGTCTTCTTACCCCAATATGTGGTGAGTGTCCACAGAAATACTTTTCTTCTTACCCCAAAGTTTTGTGCATGTACCACCTAATATGTATGTCTTCTTACTGCAAAGTGTGATGAATGTGCCTACTAAAAATTATTCCCAGGATTCAACAAGCAGCCGTGCAGGAATAAGTTATTCCTGCATGGCAGGGACCATTCCCATACAGCACAGCAGCATACCTTTCATATTCATGAAGGCGTGCTGCCTTTGCTGATAAACGGACATGGAGCTGTGTACGAGTGCAGGGGATGTGTCTGAAAGCAGAGCTCTCACAATACACACACCCCTGCACTCCAGAGTTGCCTTTTGCCAATTAAAAATGAGCAAGAATGCTCATAACACCCCCAACCCATCAGGAAAACAAAAATCAGTGATCAAAGGAATAAGGGACAATCGTCCCTACCAAGCATACCTCTCAACTGTACAGATTTTTGCAGAATGCCCAGATGTTTGCCTCATGCTTTTTGTGTGTTCCCCCTAAAATCTGTACCTTTCTGGCAAATAGCTGAGGATTGAGTCAGTAAGTAAATGACAAAACATTTGAGTTTAAGACTCCACACATCCTTCAGAAAATTCATGCTGATGTAAAACATATTATTCTATCAACTTTGTAAGTTTCTAAGAGCAATAATTAAAAATATGTGCCTATTTGTCCCCCCATCATTTTAGGCTTTGTCCAGATATTTTGCTGTAAGAGGTTGAGAGGTATGCTACCAATCCAAAAGTTATTAGGAAAACACAGGCAGCATAAGCACATAGCGCACACCTCCCAATCCATTAGAGTAAGGAATGTGGACAAAGCCAAAAGGGACAATTTCCCACAAAGCAGAAAGTTGATAAAATAACAGGTTCAGCATTAGCAGGAATAATCTTAAGGATATAGATAAAATAACACATTTTTTTTTTTTTATAAATGTGATAAAGTTGAAGGGTAGCTGCGCGGGTGTGTCTGTTGCTTAGCTACGCTTAGTCCAGCCTAAACAGCACAAGAGGTTGAGACATCCAGCATAATCTGTACTGCATTAGTGTAGTGGTTAGAGCATACGCTTTGTGAGGTGAGCAGCCATTCCCAGTTCGATCCCCACTATAACCAATTTGCATTTTACATGTGAAAGCAGTACATAAACACTTTTTTTAGCATTACCAACTAAATAACATATATTTGTTAACTGGAGTACTGCATTAGGTCGAGATGTGAGGTGTCAGTTTAATAAAGTTGTGAAATCCCCATATAAACACAAGTTCCCCATACAATATAGTCACACATGAATAAATGTAATGAAAGCACATTGGGGGATGTCAGAGACAGTAAACAAATTTATAATATGTAATGAATGATGAATCAATGCCATACAGCAGATAGTCTATAAAATGAAAAATAAGCAATGCTAAGCATTGCACAGCTCTGCTTTCCAGGTGTAAGCATTATGTAAATATGACTGCTAAGCAATGAGTAGCCCAGGTAAGTGGATTTGCCCATCAGTAAGCAGTGTTGAACCTGTCTCT
>NC_056725.1:1921330587-1921333087 GCF_019279795.1 Protopterus annectens
TCCCTCACATGTTGTAGCAGCCTAGGTAAAAAACATTTCATACCCCTCCCCCATAAAATGTCTTACAAGGGCATATAACAGTATTTTCCTTACACTGACTGCTGGACTGTAAAAAGTAACAGAAATTTTGTCCAGCTGTACCCTCATATATATGGACCCTACCCCACAATTTGTGTGGGAGTCCACAACATCACTGGAATGATAGCAGGAATGCCAGCACTAAATAATGATAGGTGATTACCTAACAACCTCTTGCTATATGACATCTGGACAAAGCCTGGCATATTGGTGGAGGACAGAGGCTGGAACACAGGGCCATATTTGCAATATTGTTGTTATACACTGTGAAAGTTGCTGGTGTTACAGGATTGGTTGCAACATACCCGGACTCAGGAATATGAAGTCAGAAACACAAATGGATGTTGCCATGTACTGATAGCAATCAACTCAGAGAATGCCACTGATGTCAGACACAAGACCTGTGTGGTGAACAGACAAAACATAACAGCCAATCCTCTGGCCATCATGTGGATAGACCCACAGTTGAGAGCTATGCAAACAGACTGCTTTCCATGCAAAACTAGCATGTACACACAAACCCTGTAAAACTAGCAGCATTAAATGCATATAACAGCAATACTCACACTGTCCGTAGGTCTGGAACCTTATAAAAACATGTAGTTGGCCTGTGTCTGCAAGTACTGTTGTAAGAGGTATTGCTATCTGCTGTCTGTAACACTGCAGCCCACACACAGGAAGGATGTCTTCCATACAGGAAAAGTAAAGGGACAACACCCACATGATAGGTTCATAGGTTCATAAGTAGGTACTAGGCTATTGGCTCTAGGGTCTATATAACCCTAATCAAAAGGTACCTTTGCTTTTGCCACCCAAGAAAATTATTTTCCTGTGCCACTGTCAAGCAGAGCCACAGAAGTGATCCCCGTGGTGAATTTCCTATCTCCCATCCAATCATCAAGATTTTTTTTAAGAATGCTAATGAGGAGCTTTGTTTGATATAGATATGTAGTTTGTTCCAGAGTATGGGAAGTCTCTGGGACAGGAATCTATCCCTTCAGCATGTTCTGTTTATTGTGGTGACAAGGTTTAGGTCCCTAGAGCATGTAGCTCAGAGGGATTGGAATATCTTTAAGTGGAGCATGTCCAAAAGCTCTGGGTTTGACATAGCTTTGTGTCTTAGGCAGAGATCACCTCTGAGTAGGTGATATGCAATGGAGTAAAGCTGCAGTTTTTTGAGATGGTCTGCCTAGGGTATCTGTTTGAGGCCAGTAATCCTCTTTGTGAGGTATTTCTGCGGCCTTTCCAGTTGTTGTAGATGTCTTGTGAGGTACATACCAAAAGGGGCATTGTACTCTATAATGGGTCTAATGAGTGATGAGTAGAGGGGAACAATTACCTCTTTTTTCCTGGATGAGAAACCTTTTGTGATGAGGTGTGCCAGGTAGAAGGATTTCCTGACTACTGTGGCAATGTGATTATCAAAGGAGAGACTACTGTCTACCTGTGTCCCAAGGTCTTTTATCACACTTTTGGTGTTAAGTAGACTACCGCCTATGTGGTAGTTCATGGGTACAAAGTTTTTTACCAAAAGGGATGACAATGCACTTTTTGGCATTGAGCTTGAGGCCATGGCTTTGACACCAGGGATCTGGCTCAGCGAGGCCGTTTTGTAGGATGTCCACATCTTTTGGAGCTTTGTTTATGGCTCCTAGTTTGCAATCATCTGTGAACTTCATTAGCCAGAGACCTTCTGTGTTAGCCTATACTTCAGAGAAGTAGATACCAAACAGGAGAGGGCCCAGGACTGAACCCTGTGGTACTCCACTTATCACTGTTCTGAAGTTGGATTTCACAGTGTGGGTTCTGTCAGTGAGCCAGTTGGCAACCCATCTTGTGACATACGGATTTATACATAGTTTAGTGAGTTTATCTATAATTCCAGAGTGGGGGTGGTGTTGAAAGCCTTGGCGAGATCTAGATAGGCTGTGTGAACCACTTTACCCTCATCTATGGTTTTGGTGACTGCTTCAAAGAAGTCTATCAGGTTTAGGAGACATGATCTGCCTTTTACAAACCCGAACTGGGTGGGGTCCAGAGTTTGGAGATTACCAATGTCATTGTTTATAAGTTCCATGATGATACGTTCCATAGCCATGCAGACCAGGCTCGTCAGGCTAATGGGGCGATAGTTTCCGGGGTCCGTGGTGGCTCCCTCTTTGGGGAGTGGGATAAACGTCACTGTGCACCATTTAGTGGGCACATAGCCTGAGGTGAGGCTATGATTGAACATGGTACTTAGGTGGGGTGCCAGTTCATTCTGTAGTTCATGTAGAAAGCAGCCTGGGATGTTGTCAGGTCCCATGGATGTTGTGTTCTTGGCTTTGGAGGGTGTGTTTTTTACCTATGCAGCCATGATTACAGGTACTTTGCATTTTTCCCGTATAGAGATGGGCCCTTTAGGGGATGAGAGGGGGGTAAA